>NW_026894104.1:0-195747 GCF_032452875.1 Bos javanicus | reverse complement strand
CGTGCGCATGATCAGTCACGTGATCAGTGCATGATCAGCCACGTGATCAGTGCATGATCGTCACGTGATCAGCATACGATCAGCTGCATGATGACTGGCCTGCATGATCAGCCACGTGATCAGTGCATGATAGCCACGTGATCAGTGCATGATCAGTTACCTGAGCAGTGTATGATCAGCCACGTGATCAGTGCATGGTCAGACACGTGAACAGTGTATGATCAGCCACGTGATCAGTGCATGGTCAGTCACGTGATCAGTGCATGTTCATCACGTGATCAGTGTATGAACAGACACGTGAATAGTGCATGCGAAGTCACGTGATCTGGGCCTGCTGAGCTGCGTGATTACTGTCTGCTCATCTGCTTGACAATTGCCAGCTGAGCTGCACGATTCCTGCCTGTCATCTGCTTGACAATTGCCAGCTGTGCTGCGTAATTCCTGCCTGCTCAGCTGCTTGATTATTGCCAACTGAGCAGCATGATTCCTCACACCTGAGTTCCATGATTATTGCCTGCTGACTGTTTGATTCGTGCCTACTCAGCTCTTTGTTTATTGCCTCCAGAGGCACACGATCAGTGTATGCTAGCAAACATGATCAGCGCATGATCAGTCACATGATCAGAGCCACTAAGTCACGTGATCACTACATGATAGTCATGTGATAAGTCCATGCTGAGTCACGGTATCAGTGCATGATCAGCCACGTGATCAGGGCATGATCAGCAAGGTGATCAGTTCATGATAGCTATGTGATCAGTTCATGATTTGTCAGGTGATCTGTGCATGACCAGGCAGGTTATAAGTGTATGATCAGCCACGTGATCAGTGCATGATCCGTCACCTGATGGGTGTATGATCAGTCACCTAACCGGTACATGGTAGCTACATGATCATTGCATAATCAGCCACGTGAGTAGTGCATGATAGCCACGTGATCAGTGCATGATCAGTCATGTAATCTGTGCATGACCAGGCACGTGACAAGTGTATGACCAGCCATGTGATCAGTGCATGATAGCCACGTGATCAGTGCATGATCAGTCACGTGATCAGTGCATGATCAGTCACGTGATCAGTGTATGACCAGCCATGTGATCAGTGCATGATAGCCACGTGATCAGTGCATGATCAGCCACATGAGCCGTGCATGATAGCCACGAGATCAGTGCATGATCAGTCACGTGATCAGTGCATGATCAGTCACGTGAACAGTGCATGATAAGTCAACTGATCAGTGCATGATCAATTACGTGATCAGTGCATGATCACTCACGTGACCAGTACATGGTAGCTACGTGATCATTGCATGAACAGCCACGTGAGCAGTGCATGATAGCCACGTTATCAGTGCATGATCAGTCACGTGATCAGTGCATGATCAGCCAAATGATCAGTGCATGATCAATTACGTGATCAGTGCATGATCAGTCACGTGATCAGTGCATGGACAGTCACGTGATTAGTGCATGATTAGCCACGTGAGCAGTGCATGATAGCCAGGTGATCAGTGCATGATCAGCCACGTGATCAGTGCATGATCAATTACGTGATTAATGCATGATCAGTTACGTGAGCTGTGTATGATCAGCCACGTGATCAGTGCATGGTCAGACACGTCAACAGTGTATGATCAGCCACGTGATCAGTGCATGATATCCAAGTGATCAGTGCATGATCATCACGTGATCAGTGTATGATCAGCCACGTGAACAGTGCATGCTCAGTCACGTGATCTGGGCCTGCTGAGCTGCGTGATTACTGTCTGCTCATCTGCTTGACAATTGCCAGCTGAGCTGCACGATTCCTGCCTGTCATCTGCTTGACAATTGCCAGCTGTGCTGGGTAATTCCTGCCTGTTCAGCTGCTTTATTATTGCCAGCTGAGCAGCATGATTCTTCACACCTGAGTTCCATGATTATTGCCTGCTGACTGTTTGATTTGTGCCTACTCAGCTCTTTGTTTATTGCCTCCAGAGGCACATGATCAGTGTATGATAGCAAACATGATCAGCGCATGATCAGTCACATGATCAGCGCCATTAAGTCACGTGATCACTACATGATAGTCATGTGATCAGTCCATGCTCAGTCACGGTATCAGTGCATGATCAGCCACGTGATCAGTGCATGATCTGTCACAAGATTAGTGTATGATCATCCACGTGATCAGTGCACGGGCAGTCATGTGATCAGTGCATGATCTAGACGTGAACAGTGCATGATCAGTCTCGTGATCAGTGCATGAGAGCCACGTGATCAGTGCATGATCAGTCACGTGATACATGTGTGATCAGCCACGTGATCAGTGCATGATGAGCCACGTGATCAGTGCAGGATCAATTACGTGATCAGTGCATGATCAGTCACGTGACCAGTACATGGTAGCTAAGTGATCATTGCCTGATCAGCCACATGATCAGTGCATGATAGCCACGTGATCAGTGCATGATAGCCACGTGATCAGTGCATGATCAGTCATGTGATACGTGTGTGATCAGCCACGTGATCAGTGCATGATATCCACGTGATCAGTGCATGACAGCCACGTGATCAGTGCATGAGAGCCACGTGATCAGTGCATGATCAGTCACGTGATACATGTGTGATCAGCCACGTGATCAGTGCATGATGAGCCACGTGATCAGTGCAGGATCAATTACGTGATCAGTGCATGATCAGTCACGTGACCAGTACATGGTTGCTACGTGATCATTGCATGATCAGCCACGTGAGCAGAGCATGATAGCCACGTGGTCAGTGCATGATCAGTCACGTGATCAGTACATGATCAGTCACGTGAACAGTGCATGATCATTTACGTGATCTTTGCATGATCAGTCAAGTTACCAGTATATGGTTGCTACATGATCATTCCATGACGAGCCACGTGAGCAGTGCATCATAGCCACGTGATGTGTGCATGAGTTACGTGAGCAGAGTATGATCAGCCACGTGATCAGTGCATGAGTGCCACGTGATCAGTGCATGATATGTCACGTGACAGGTGTGTGATCAGCCACGTGAACAGTGCCTGTTCAGCCACGTGATCAGTGCATGATAGCCACGTGATCAGTGCATGATCAGTTACGTGAGCAGTGTATGATCAGCCACGTGATCAGTGCATGGTCAGACAAGTGAACAGTGTATGATCAGCACGTGATCAGTGCATGATATCCAAGTGATCAGTGCATGATCATCACGTGATCAGTGTATGATCAGCCACGTGAACAGTGCATGCTCAGTCACGTGATCTGGGCCTGCTGAGCTGCGTGATTACTGTCTGCTCATCTGCTTGACAATTTCCAGCTGAGCTGCACGATTCCTGCCTGTCATCTGCTTGACAATTGCCAGCTGTGCTGCGTAATTCCTGCCTGCTCAGCTGCTTGATTATTGCCAGCTGAGCAGCATGATTCCTCACACCTGTGTTCCATGATTATTGCCTGCTGACTGTTTGATTCGTGCCTACTCAGCTCTTTGTTTATTGCCTCCAGAGGCACATGATCAGTATATGATAGCAAACATGATCAGCGCATGATCAGTCACATGATCAGCGCCATTAAGTCACGTGATCACTACATGATAGTCATGTGATCAGTCCATGCTCAGTCACGGTATCAGTGCATGATCAGCCACGTGATCAGTGCATGATAGCCACGTGATCATTGCATGATAGCCACGTGATCAGTCCATGATCAGCCAGGTGATCAGTGAATGACTGCTACGTGATCAGTTCATGATTAGTCACGTGATCTGTGCATGACCAGGCAGGTGATCAGTATATGATCAGCCACGTGAACAGTGCATGATAGCCACGTGATCAGTGCATGATCAGTCACCTGATGGGTGTATGATCAGTCACGTGACCGGTACATGGTAGCTACATGATCATTCCATGATCAGCCACGTGAGTAGTGCATGATAGCCACGTGATCAGTGCATGATCAGTGACGTGATCAGTGCATGATCAGTGATGTAATCTGTGCATGACCAGGCACGTGATCAGTGTATGACCAGCCATGTGATCAGTGCATGATAGCCACGTGATCAGTGCATGATCAGTCACGTGATCAGTGCATGATCAGTCACGTGATCAGTGCATGATCAGCCACATGATCAGTGCATGATCAATTACGTGGTCAGTGCATGATCACTCACGTGACCAGTACATGGTAGCTGCGTGATCAGTGTATGACCAGCCATGTGATCAGTACATGATAAGTCACGTGATCAGTGCATGATCAGTCAAGTGATCAGTGCATGATCAGCCACATGATCAGTGCATGATCAGTTATGTCATCAGTGCATGATCAGTCACGTGACCAGTACATGGTAGCTGCGTGATCAGTGTATGACCAGCCAAGTGATCAGTGCATGATAGCCACGTTATCAGTGCATGATCATTCACGTGATCAGTGCATGATCAGTCACGTGATCAGTGCATGATCAGCCACATGATCAGTGCATTATCAGTCACGTGACCAGTACATGGTAGCTGCGTGATCATTTCATGATCAGCCACGTGATCAGTGCATGATAGCCACGTGATCAGTGCATGATCAGTTACCTGAGCAGTGTATGATCAGCCACGTGATCAGTGCATGGTCAGACACGTGAACAGTGTATGATCAGCCACGTGATCAGTGCATGGTCAGTCACGTGATCAGTGCATGTTCATCACGTGATCAGTGTATGAACAGACACGTGAATAGTGCATGCGAAGTCACGTGATCTGGGCCTGCTGAGCTGCGTGATTACTGTCTGCTCATCTGCTTGACAATTGCCAGCTGAGCTGCACGATTCCTGCCTGTCATCTGCTTGACAATTGCCAGCTGTGCTGCGTAATTCCTGCCTGCTCAGCTGCTTGATTATTGCCAACTGAGCAGCATGATTCCTCACACCTGAGTTCCATGATTATTGCCTGCTGACTGTTTGATTCGTGCCTACTCAGCTCTTTGTTTATTGCCTCCAGAGGCACACGATCAGTGTATGCTAGCAAACATGATCAGCGCATGATCAGTCACATGATCAGAGCCACTAAGTCACGTGATCACTACATGATAGTCATGTGATAAGCCCATGCTGAGTCACGGTATCAGTGCATGATCAGCCACGTGATCAGGGCATGATCAGCAAGGTGATCAGTTCATGATAGCTATGTGATCAGTTCATGATTTGTCAGGTGATCTGTGCATGACCAGGCAGGTTATCAGTGTATGATCAGCCACGTGATCAGTGCATGATCCGTCACCTGATGGGTGTATGATCAGTCACCTAACCGGTACATGGTAGCTACATGATCATTGCATAATCAGCCACGTGAGTAGTGCATGATAGCCACGTGATCAGTGCATGATCAGTCATGTAATCTGTGCATGACCAGGCACGTGACAAGTGTATGACCAGCCATGTGATCAGTGCATGATAGCCACGTGATCAGTGCATGATCAGTCACGTGATCAGTGCATGATCAGTCACGTGATCAGTGTATGACCAGCCATGTGATCAGTGCATGATAGCCACGTGATCAGTGCATGATCAGCCACATGAGCCGTGCATGATAGCCACGAGATCAGTGCATGATCAGTCACGTGATCAGTGCATGATCTCTCACGTGAACAGTGCATGATAAGTCAACTGATCAGTGCATGATCAATTACGTGATCAGTGCATGATCACTCACGTGACCAGTACATGGTAGCTACGTGATCATTGCATGAACAGCCACGTGAGCAGTGCATGATAGCCACGTTATCCGTGCATGATCAGTCACGTGATCAGTGCATGATCAGCCAAATGATCAGTGCATGATCAATTACGTGATCAGTGCATGATCAGTCACGTGATCAGTGCATGGTCAGTCACGTGATTAGTGCATGATTAGCCACGTGAGCAGTGCATGATTAGCCACGTGAGCAGTGCATGATAGCCACGTGATCAGTGCATGATCAGCCACGTGATCAGTGCATGATCAATTACGTGATTAGTGCATGATCAGTTACGTGAGCTGTGTATGATCAGCCACGTGATCAGTGCATGGTCAGACACGTCAACAGTGTATGATCAGCCACGTGATCAGTGCATGATATCCAAGTGATCAGTGCCTGATCATCACGTGATCAGTGTATGATCAGCCACGTGAACAGTGCATGCTCAGTCACGTGATCTGGGCCTGCTGAGCTGCGTGATTACTGTCTGCTCATCTGCTTGACAATTGCCAGCTGAGCTGCAGGATTCCTGCCTGTCATCTGCTTGACAATTGCCAGCTGTGCTGGGTGATTCCTGCCTGTTCAGCTGCTTGATTATTGCCAGCTGAGCAGCATGATTCCTCACACCTGAGTTCCATGATTATTGCCTGCTGACTGTTTGATTCGTGCCTACTCAGCTCTTTGTTTATTGCCTCCAGAGGCACATGATCAGTGTATGATAGCAAACATGATCAGCGCATGATCAGTCACATGATCAGCGCCATTAAGTCACGTGATCACTACATGATAGTCATGTGATCAGTCCATGCTCAGTCACGGTATCAGTGCATGATCAGCCACGTGATCAGTGCATGATCTGTCACAAGATTAGTGTATGATCATCCACGTGATCAGTGCACGGGCAGTCATGTGATCAGTGCATGATATAGACGTGAACAGTGCATGATCAGTCTCGTGATCAGTGCATGAGAGCCACGTGATCAGTGCAGGATCAGTCACGTGATACATGTGTGATCAGCCACGTGATCAGTGAATGATGAGCCACGTGATCAGTGCATGATCAGTCACGTGACCAGTACATGGTAGCTATGTGATCATTGCCTGATCAGCCACATGATCAGTGCATGATAGCCACGTGATCAGTGCATGATCAGCCACGTGATCAGTGCATGACCAGTCATGTGATACGTGTGTGATCAGCCACGTGATCAGTGCATGATATCCACGTGATCAGTGCATGACAGCCACGTGATCAGTGCATGATAGCCACGTGATGTGTGCATGAGTTACGTGAGCAGAGTATGATTAGCCACGTGATCAGTGCATGAGTGCCACGTGATCAGTGCATGATATGTCACGTGACAGGTGTGTGATCAGCCACGTGAACAGTGCATGTTCAGCCACGTGATCAGTGCATGATAGCCACGTGATCAGTGCATGATCAGTTATGTGAGCAGTGTATGATCAGCCACGTGATCAGTGCATGGTCAGACACGTGAACAGTGTATGATCAGCCACGTGATCAGTGCATGGTCAGTCACGTGATCAGTGCATGTTCATCACGTGATCAGTGTATGAACAGACACGTGAACAGTGCATGCTCAGTCACGTGATCTGGGCCTGCTGAGCTGCGTGATTACTGTCTGCTCATCTGCTTGACAATTGCCAGCTGAGCTGCACGATTCCTGCCTGTCATCTGCTTGACAATTGCCAGCTGTGCTGGGTGATTCCTGCCTGTTCAGCTCCTTGATTATTGCCAGCTGAGCAGCATGATTCCTCACACCTGAGTTCCATGATTATTGCCTGCTGACTGTTTGATTCGTGCCTACTCAGCTCTTTGTTTATTGCCTCCAGAGGCACATGATCAGTGTATGATAGCAAACATGATCAGCGCATGATCAGTCACATGATCAGCGCCATTAAGTCACGTGATCACTACATGATAGTCATGTGATCAGTCCATGCTCAGTCACGGTATCAGTGCATGATCAGCCACGTGATCAGTGCATGATTTGTCACAAGATTAGTGTATGATCATCCACGTGATCAGTGCACGGGCAGTCATGTGATCAGTGCATGATATAGACGTGAACAGTGCATGATCAGTCTCGTGATCAGTGCATGAGAGCCACGTGATCAGTGCATGATAGCCACGTGATGTGTGCATGAGTTACGTGAGCAGAGTATGATCAGCCACGTGATCAGTGCATGAGTGCCACGTGATCAGTGCATGATATGTCACGTGACAGGTGTGTCATCAGCCACGTGAACAGTGCATGTTCAGCCACGTGATCAGTGCATGATAGCCACGTGATCAGTGCATGATCAGTTACCTGAGCAGTGTATGATCAGCCACGTGATCAGTGCATGGTCAGACACGTGAACAGTGTATGATCAGCCACGTGATCAGTGCATGGTCGTCACGTGATCAGTGCATGTTCATCACGTGATCAGTGTATGAACAGACACGTGAATAGTGCATGCGAAGTCACGTGATCTGGGCCTGCTGAGCTGCGTGATTACTGTCTGCTCATCTGCTTGACAATTTCCAGCTGAGCTGCACGATTCCTGCCTGTCATCTGCTTGACAATTGCCAGCTGTGCTGCGTAATTCCTGCCTGCTCAGCTGCTTGATTATTGCCAACTGAGCAGCATGATTCCTCACACCTGAGTTCCATGATTATTGCCTGCTGACTGTTTGATTCGTGCCTACTCAGCTCTTTGTTTATTGCCTCCAGAGGCACACGATCAGTGTATGCTAGCAAACATGATCAGCGCATGATCAGTCACATGATCAGAGCCACTAAGTCACGTGATCACTACATGATAGTCATGTGATAAGTCCATGCTGAGTCACGGTATCAGTGCATGATCAGCCACGTGATCAGGGCATGATCAGCAAGGTGATCAGTTCATGATAGCTATGTGATCAGTTCATGATTTGTCAGGTGATCAGTGCATGACCAGGCAGGTTATCAGTGCATGATCAGCCACGTGATCAGTGCATGATCCGTCACCTGATGGGTGTATGATCAGTCACCTAACCGGTACATGGTAGCTACATGATCATTGCATAATCAGCCACGTGAGTAGTGCATGATAGCCACGTGATCAGTGCATGATCAGTCATGTAATCTGTGCATGACCAGGCACGTGACAAGTGTATGACCAGCCATGTGATCAGTGCATGATCAGCCACGTGATCAGTGCATGATCAGTCACGTGATCAGTGCATGATCAGTCACGTGATCAGTGTATGACCAGCCATGTGATCAGTGCATGATAGCCACGAGATCAGTGCATGATCAGTCACGTGATCAGTGCATGATCTCTCACGTGAACAGTGCATGATAAGTCAACTGATCAGTGCATGATCAATTACGTGATCAGTGCATGATCACTCACGTGACCAGTACATGGTAGCTACGTGATCATTGCCATATCAGCCACGTGAGCAGTGCATGATAGCCACGTGATCAGTGCATGATCAGCCATATGATAGGTGTGGGATCAGCGACGTGAACAGTGCATGCTCTGTCACGTGATCAGGGCCTGCTGAGCTGCGTGATTACTGTCTGCTCATCTCTTTGACAATTGCCAGCTGAGCTGCACGATTCCTGCCTGTCATCTCCTTGACAATTGCCACCTGTGCTGCGTAATCCCTGCCTGCTCATCTACTTGATTATTGCCAGCTGAGCAGCATGATTTCTCAGAGCTGAGTTCCATGATTAGAGCCTGCTGACTGATTCGTGCCTACTCAGCTCTTTGTTCATTGCCTCCAGATTCACATGATCAGTGTGTGACACCAAACATGATCAGCACATGATCAGTCACATGATGAATGCATGATAAGCCAGGTGATCAGTGCATGATCAATTACGTGATCAGTGCATGATCAGTCATGTGACCAGTACATGGTAGCTGCGTGATCACTGCATGATCAGCCACGTGAGCAGTGCATGATATCCACGTGATCAGTGCATGATAGGTCACGTGTTCAGTGCATGATCAGTCACGTGTTCAGTGCATGATCATCCACGTGATCAGTGCATGATCAATTAGGTGATCAGTGCATGATCACTCACGGGACCAGTACATGGTAGCTACGTGATCATTGCATGATCAGCCACGTGATCAGTGCATGATCAATTACGTGATCAGTGCATGATCAGTTACGTGAGCAGTGTATGATCAGCCACGTGATCAGTGCATGGTCAGACACGTGAACAGTGTATGATCAGCCACGTGATCAGTGCATGATATCCAAGTGATCAGTGCATGATCATCACGTGATCAGTGTATGATCAGCCACGTGAACAGTGCATGCTCAGTCACGTGATCTGGGCCTGCTGAGCTGCGTGATTACTGTCTGCTCATCTGCTTGACAATTGCCAGCTGAGCTGCACGATTCCTGCCTGTCATCTGCTTGACAATTGCCAGCTGTGCTGCGTAATTCCTGCCTGCTCAGCTGCTTGATTATTGCCAGCTGAGCAGCATGATTCCTCACACCTGAGTTCCATGATTATTGCCTGCTGACTGTTTGATTCGTGCCTACTCAGCTCTTTGTTTATTGCCTCCAGAGGCACATGATCAGTGTATGATAGCAAACATGCCCAGCGCATGATCAGTCACATGGTCAGCGCCATTAAGTCACGTGATCACTACATGATAGTCATGTGATCAGTCCATGCTCAGTCACGGTATCAGTGCATGATCAGCCACGTGATCAGTGCATGATAGCCACGTGATCATTGCATGATAGCCACGTGATCAGTCCATGATCAGCCAGGTGATCAGTGAATGACTGCTACGTGATCAGTTCATGATTAGTCACGTGATCTGTGCATGACCAGGCAGGTGATCAGTATATGATCAGCCACGTGAACAGTGCATGATAGCCACGTGATCAGTGCATGATCAGTCACCTGATGGGTGTATGATCAGTCATGTGACCGGTACATGGTAGCTACATGATCATTGCATGATCAGCCACGTGAGTAGTGCATGATAACCACGTGATCAGTGCATGATCAGTGACGTGATCAGTGCATGATCAGTGATGTAATCTGTGCATGACCAGGCATGTGATCAGTGTATGACCAGCCAGGTGATCAGTGCATGATCAGCCACGTGATCAGTGCATGATCAGTCACGTGATCAGTGCATGATCAGTTACGTGATCAGTGCATGATCACCCACGTGACCAGTGACAGCTGCGTGATCAGTGTATGACCAGCCATGTGATCAGTGCATGATCAGCCACGTGATCAGTGCATGATAAGTCACGTGATCAGTGCATGATCAGTCAAGTGAT
Source organism: Bos javanicus (assembly GCF_032452875.1). NCBI lineage: Eukaryota > Metazoa > Chordata > Mammalia > Artiodactyla > Bovidae > Bos > Bos javanicus. Next base: position 184,727 of record NW_026894104.1, on the reverse strand, counting down.
CAGTGCATGATCAGCCACTTGATCAGTGCATGATCAGTTATGTCATCAGTGCATGATCAGTCACGTGACCAGTACATGGTAGCTGCGTGATCAGTGTATGACCAGCCAAGTGATCAGTGCATGATAGCCACGTTATCAGTGCATGATCAGTCACGTGATCAGTGCATGATCAGTCACGTGATCAGTGCATGATCAGCCACATGATCAGTGCATTATCAGTCACGTGACCAGTACATGGTAGCTGCGTGATCATTTCATGATCAGCCACGTGATCAGTGCATGATAGCCACGTGATCAGTGCATGATCAGTTACCTGAGCAGTGTATGATCAGCCACGTGATCAGTGCATGGTCAGACACGTGAACAGTGTATGATCAGCCACGTGATCAGTGCATGGTCAGTCACGTGATGAGTGCATGTTCATCACGTGATCAGTGTATGAACAGACACGTGATTAGTGCATGCGAAGTCACGTGATCTGGGCCTGCTGAGCTGCGTGATTACTGTCTGCTCATCTGCTTGACAATTGCCAGCTGAGCTGCACGATTCCTGCCTGTCATCTGCTTGACAATTGCCAGCTGTGCTGCGTAATTCCTGCCTGCTCAGCTGCTTGATTATTGCCAGCTGAGCAGCATGATTCCTCACACCTGAGTTCCATGATTATTGCCTGCTGACTGTTTGATTCATGCCTACTCAGCTCTTTGTTTATTGCCTCCAGAGGCACACGATCAGTGTATGATAGCAAACATGATCAGCGCATGATCAGTCACATGATCAGAGCCATTAAGTCACGTGATCACTACATGATAGTCATGTGATCAGTCCATGCTGAGTCACGGTATCAGTGCATGATCAGCCACGTGATCAGGGCATGATCAGCAAGGTAATCAGTTCATGATAGCTATGTGATCAGTTCATGATTTGTCACGTGACCTGTGCATGACCAGGCAGGTTATCAGTGTATGATCAGCCTCGTGATCAGTGCATGATCCGTCACCTGATGGGTGTATGATCAGTCACCTAACCGGTACATGGTAGCTACATGATCATTGCATGGTCAGCCACGTGAGTAGGGCATGATAGCCACGTGATCAGTGCATGATCAGTCATGTAATCTGTGCATGACCAGGCACGTGATCAGTGTATGACCAGCCATGTGATCAGTGCATGATAGCCACGTGATCAGTGCATGATCAGTCACGTGATCAGTGCATGATCAGTCACGTGATCAGTGTATGACCAGCCATGTGATCAGTGCATGATAGCCACGTGATCAGTGCATGATCAGCCACATGAGCCGTGCATGATAGCCACGAGATCAGTGCATGATCAGTCACGTGATCAGTGCATGATCACTCACGTGAACAGTGCATGATAAGTCAACTGATCAGTGCATGATCAATTACGTGATCAGTGCATGATCACTCACGTGACCAGTACATGGTAGATACGTGATCATTGCATGTACAGCCACGTGAGCAGTGCATGATAGCCACGTGATCAGTGCATGATCAGTCACGTGATCAGTGCATGATCAGCCACGTGATCAGTGCATGATCAGCCAAATGATCAGTGCATGATCAATTACGTGATCAGTGCATGATCAGTCACGGTATCAGTGCATGATCAGCCACGTGATCAGTGCATGATAGCCACGTGATCATTGCATGATAGCCACGTGATCAGTCCATGATCAGCCAGGTGATCAGTGAATGACTGCTACGTGATCAGTTCATGATTAGTCACGTGATCTGTGCATGACCAGGCAGGTGATCAGTATATGATCAGCCACTTGAACAGTGCATGATAGCCACGTGATCAGTGCATGATCAGTCACCTGATGGGTGTATGATCAGTCATGTGACCGGTACATGGTAGCTACATGATCATTCCATGATCAGCCACGTGAGTAGTGCATGATAGCCACGTGATCAGTGCATGATCAGTGACGTGATCAGTGCATGATCAGTGATGTAATCTGTGCATGACCAGGCACGTGATCAGTGTATGACCAGCCATGTGATCAGTGCATGATAGCCACGTGATCAGTGCATGATCAGTCACGTGATCAGTGCATGATCAGTCACGTGATCAGTGCATGATCAGCCACATGATCAGTGCATGATCAATTACGTGGTCAGTGCATGATCACTCACGTGACCAGTACATGGTAGCTGCGTGATCAGTGTATGACCAGCCATGTGATCAGTACATGATAAGTCACGTGATCAGTGCATGATCAGTCAAGTGATCAGTGCATGATCAGCCACATGATCAGTGCATGATCAGTTATGTCATCAGTGCATGATCAGTCACGTGACCAGTACATGGTAGCTGCGTGATCAGTGTATGACCAGCCAAGTGATCAGTGCATGATAGCCACGTTATCAGTGCATGATCATTCACGTGATCAGTGCATGATCAGTCACGTGATCAGTGCATGATCAGCCACATGATCAGTGCATTATCAGTCACGTGACCAGTACATGGTAGCTGCGTGATCATTTCTTGATCAGCCACGTGATCAGTGCATGATAGCCACGTGATCAGTGCATGATCAGTTACCTGAGCAGTGTATGATCAGCCACGTGATCAGTGCATGGTCAGACACGTGAACAGTGTATGATCAGCCACGTGATCAGTGCATGGTCAGTCACGTGATCAGTGCATGTTCATCACGTGATCAGTGTATGAACAGACACGTGAATAGTGCATGCGAAGTCACGTGATCTGGGCCTGCTGAGCTGCGTGATTACTGTCTGCTCATCTGCTTGACAATTGCCAGCTGAGCTGCACGATTCCTGCCTGTCATCTGCTTGACAATTGCCAGCTGTGCTGCGTAATTCCTGCCTGCTCAGCTGCTTGATTATTGCCAACTGAGCAGCATGATTCCTCACACCTGAGTTCCATGATTATTGCCTGCTGACTGTTTGATTCGTGCCTACTCAGCTCTTTGTTTATTGCCTCCAGAGGCACACGATCAGTGTATGCTAGCAAACATGATCAGCGCATGATCAGTCACATGATCAGAGCCACTAAGTCACGTGATCACTACATGATAGTCATGTGATAAGTCCATGCTGAGTCACGGTATCAGTGCATGATCAGCCACGTGATCAGGGCATGATCAGCAAGGTGATCAGTTCATGATAGCTATGTGATCAGTTCATGATTTGTCAGGTGATCTGTGCATGACCAGGCAGGTTATCAGTGTATGATCAGCCACGTGATCAGTGCATGATCCGTCACCTGATGGGTGTATGATCAGTCACCTAACCGGTACATGGTAGCTACATGATCATTGCATAATCAGCCACGTGAGTAGTGCATGATAGCCACGTGATCAGTGCATGTAATCTGTGCATGACCAGGCACGTGACAAGTGTATGACCAGCCATGTGATCAGTGCATGATAGCCACGTGATCAGTGCATGATCAGTCACGTGATCAGTGCATGATAGCCACGTGATCAGTGCATGATCAGCCACGTGATCAGTGCATGATAGCCACGTGATCAGTGCATGATCAGCCACGTGATCAGTGCATGATAGCCACGTGATCAGTGCATGATCAGTCACGTGATCAGTGCATGATCAGTCACGTGATCAGTGCATGATCAGTCACGTGATCAGTGCATGATCAGCCACGTGATCAGTGCATGATCAGTCACGTGATCAGTGCATGATAGCTACGTGATCAGTGCATGATCAGCCACGTGATCAGTGCATGATAGCCACGTGATCAGTGCATGATCAGTCACGTGATCAGTGCATGATCAGTCACGTGATCAGTGCATGATCAGCCACGTGATCAGTGCATGATCAGCCACGTGATCAGTGCATGATCAGCCACGTGATCAGTGCATGATCAGCCACGTGATCAGTGCATGATCAGTTACGTGATCAGTGCATGATCAGCCACGTGATCAGTGCATGATCAGCCACGTGATCAGTGCATGATCAGCCACGTGATCAGTGCATGATAGCCACGTGATCAGTGCATGATAGCCACGTGATCAGTGCATGATCAGTCATGTGATACGTGTGTGATCAGCCACGTGATCAGTGCATGATATCCACGTGATCAGTGCATGACAGCCACGTGATCAGTGCATGAGAGCCACGTGATCAGTGCATGATCAGTCACGTGATACATGTGTGATCAGCCACGTGATCAGTGCATGATGAGCCACGTGATCAGTGCAGGATCAATTACGTGATCAGTGCATGATCAGTCACGTGACCAGTACATGGTTGCTACATGATCGTTGCATGATCAGCCACGTGAGCAGAGCATGATAGCCACGTGATCAGTGCATGATCAGTCACGTGATCAGTACATGATCAGTCACGTGAACAGTGCATGATCATTTACGTGATCTTTGCATGATCAGTCACGTGACCAGTATATGGTTGCTACGTGATCATTCCATGACGAGCCACGTGAGCAGTGCATGATAGCCACGTGATGTGTGCATGAGTTACGTGAGCAGAGTATGATCAGCCACGTGATCAGTGCATGAGTGCCACGTGATCAGTGCATGATATGTCACGTGACAGGTGTGTGATCAGCCACGTGAACAGTGCATGTTCAGCCACGTGATCAGTGCATGATAGTCACGTGATCAGTGCATGATCAGTTACGTGAGCAGTGTATGATCAGCCACGTGATCAGTGCATGGTCAGACACGTGAACAGTGTATGATCAGCCACGTGATCAGTGCATGATATCCAAGTGATCAGTGCATGATCATCACGTGATCAGTGTATGATCAGCCACGTGAACAGTGCATGCTCAGTCACGTGATCTGGGCCTGCTGAGCTGCGTGATTACTGTCTGCTCATCTGCTTGACAATTGCCAGCTGAGCTGCACGATTCCTGCCTGTCATCTGCTTGACAATTGCCAGCTGTGCTGCGTAATTCCTGCCTGCTCAGCTGCTTGATTATTGCCAGCTGAGCAGCATGATTCCTCACACCTGAGTTCCATGATTATTGCCTGCTGACTGTTTGATTCGTGCCTACTCAGCTCTTTCTTTATTGCCTCCAGAGGCACATGATCAGTATATGATAGCAAACATGATCAGCGCATGATCAGTCACATGATCAGCGCCATTAAGTCACGTGATCACTACATGATAGTCATGTGATCAGTCCATGCTCAGTCACGGTATCAGTGCATGATCAGCCACGTGATCAGTGCATGATCTGTCACAAGATTAGTGTATGATCATCAACGTGATCAGTGCATGGGCAGTCATGTGATCAGTGCATGATATAGACGTGATCAGTTCATGATCAGTCTCGTGATCAGTGCATGATAGCCACGTGATCAGTGCATGATCAGTCACCTGATGGGTGTATGATCATTCACGTGACCTGTACATGGTAGCTACATGATCATTGCATGATCAGCCACGTGAGTAGTGCATGATAGCCACGTGATCACTGCATGATCAGTCACGTGATCAGTGCATGATCAGTCATGTGACCAGTACATGGTAGCTGCGTGATCATGGCATGATCAGCCACGTGAGCAGTGCATGATAGCCACGTGATCAGTGCATGATCAGACACGTGATCAGTGCATGATCAGTCACGTGATCAGTGCATGATCAGCCACGTGATCAGTGCATGATCAGCACGTGATCAGTGCATGTCCAGCCAAGTGATCAGTGCATGATAGCCACGTGATCAGTGCATGATCAGTCACGTGATCAGTGCATGATCAGTTACGTGATCAGTGCATGATCAGCCACGTGATCAGTGCATGATCAATTACGTGATCAGTGCATGATCAGTCACGTGACCAGTACATGGTAGCTACGTGATCATTGCATGATCAGCCACGTGATCAGTGCATGATAGCCACGTGATCAGTGCATGATAGCCACGTGATCAGTGCATGATCAGTCACGTGATACGTGTGTGATCAGCCACGTGATCAGTGCATGATCAGTCACGTGATCAGTGCATGATCAGCCACGTGATCAGTGCATGATCAGTCATGTGATCAGTGCATGATATAGACGTGATCAGTGCATGATCAGTCACGTGATCAGTGCATGATAGCCACGTGATCAGTGCATGATCAGTCACGTGATCAGTGCATGATCAGTCACGTGATCAGTACATGGTAGCTACGTGATCAGTGCATGATCAGCCACGTGATCAGTGCATGATAGCCACGTGATCAGTGCATGATCAGTCACGTGATCAGTGCATGATCAGTCACGTGACCAGTGCATGGTAGCTGCGTGATCATGGCATGATCAGCCACGTGATCAGTGCATGATAGCCACGTGATCAGTGCATGATCAGCCACGTGATCAGTGCATGATCAGTCACGTGATCAGTGCATGATCAGCCACGTGATCAGTGCATGATCAGGCACGTGATCAGTGTATGATCAGCCACGTGATCAGTGCATGATAGCCACGTGATCAGTGCATGATCAGTCACGTGATCAGTGCATGATCAGTTACGTGATCAGTGCATGATCAGCCACGTGATCAGTGCATGATCAGCCACGTGATCAGTGCATGATCAGTCACGTGATCAGTGCATGATCAGTCACGTGATCAGTGCATGGTAGCTACGTGATCAGTGCATGATCAGCCACGTGATCAGTGCATGATCAGCCACGTGATCAGTGCATGATAGCCACGTGATCAGTGCATGATCAGTCACGTGATCATGTGTGATCAGCCACGTGATCAGTGCATGATCAGCCACGTGATCAGTGCATGATCAATTACGTGATCAGTGCATGATCAGTCACGTGACCAGTGCATGGTAGCTACGTGATCATTGCATGATCAGCCACGTGATCAGTGCATGATAGCCACGTGATCAGTGCATGATAGCCACGTGATCAGTGCATGATCAGTCATGTGATACGTGTGTGATCAGCCACGTGATCAGTGCATGATATCCACGTGATCAGTGCATGACAGCCACGTGATCAGTGCATGATAGCCACGTGATCAGTGCATGATCAGTCACGTGATACATGTGTGATCAGCCACGTGATCAGTGCATGATGAGCCACGTGATCAGTGCAGGATCAATTACGTGATCAGTGCATGATCAGTCACGTGACCAGTACATGGTTGCTACGTGATCGTTGCATGATCAGCCACGTGAGCAGAGCATGATAGCCACGTGATCAGTGCATGATCAGTCACGTGATCAGTACATGATCAGTCACGTGAACAGTGCATGATCATTTACGTGATCTTTGCATGATCAGTCACGTGACCAGTATATGGTTGCTACGTGATCATTCCATGACGAGCCACGTGAGCAGTGCATGATAGCCACGTGATGTGTGCATGAGTTACGTGAGCAGAGTATGATCAGCCACGTGATCAGTGCATGAGTGCCACGTGATCAGTGCATGATATGTCACGTGACAGGTGTGTGATCAGCCACGTGAACAGTGCATGTTCAGCCACGTGATCAGTGCATGATAGCCACGTGATCAGTGCATGATCAGTTACGTGAGCAGTGTATGATCAGCCACGTGATCAGTGCATGGTCAGACACGTGAACAGTGTATGATCAGCCACGTGATCAGTGCATGATATCCAAGTGATCAGTGCATGATCATCACGTGATCAGTGTATGATCAGCCACGTGAACAGTGCATGCTCAGTCACGTGATCTGGGCCTGCTGAGCTGCGTGATTACTGTCTGCTCATCTGCTTGACAATTGCCAGCTGAGCTGCACGATTCCTGCCTGTCATCTGCTTGACAATTGCCAGCTGTGCTGCGTAATTCCTGCCTGCTCAGCTGCTTGATTATTGCCAGCTGAGCAGCATGATTCCTCACACCTGAGTTCCATGATTATTGCCTGCTGACTGTTTGATTCGTGCCTACTCAGCTCTTTGTTTATTGCCTCCAGAGGCACATGATCAGTGTATGATAGCAAACATGATCAGCGCATGATCAGTCACATGATCAGCGCCATTAAGTCACGTGATCACTACATGATAGTCATGTGATCAGTCCATGCTCAGTCACGGTATCAGTGCATGATCAGCCACGTGATCAGTGCATGATCTGTCACATGATTAGTGTATGATCATCCACGTGATCAGTGCATGGGCAGTCATGTGATCAGTGCATGATATAGACGTGATCAGTGCATGATCAGTCTCGTGATCAGTGCATGATAGCCACGTGATCAGTGCATGATCAGTCACCTGATGGGTGTATGATCATTCACGTGACCTGTACATGGTAGCTACATGATCATTGCATGATCAGCCACGTGAGTAGTGCATGATAGCCACGTGATCAGTGCATGATCAGTCACGTGATCAGTGCATGATCAGTCATGTGACCAGTACATGGTAGCTGCGTGATCATGGCATGATCAGCCACGTGAGCAGTGCATGATAGCCACGTGATCAGTGCATGATCAGACACGTGATCAGTGCATGATCAGTCACGTGATCAGTGCATGATCAGCCACGTGATCAGTGCATGATCAGGCACGTGATCAGTGCATGATCAGCCACGTGATCAGTGCATGATAGCCACGTGATCAGTGCATGATCAGTCACGTGATCAGTGCATGATCAGTTACGTGATCAGTGCATGATCAGCCACGTGATCAGTGCATGATCAGCCACGTGATCAGTGCATGATCAATTCGTGATCAGTGCATGATCAGTCACGTGACCAGTGCATGTAGCTACGTGATCAGTGCATGATCAGCCACGTGATCAGTGCATGATCAGCCACGTGATCAGTGCATGATAGCCACGTGATCAGTGCATGATCAGTCACGTGATCATGTGTGATCAGCCACGTGATCAGTGCATGATCAGCCACGTGATCAGTGCATGATCAGTTACGTGATCAGTGCATGATCAGTCACGTGATCAGTGCATGATCAGCCACGTGATCAGTGCATGATCAGCCACGTGATCAGTGCATGATCAGCCACGTGATCAGTGTATGATCAGCCACGTGAACAGTGCATGCTCAGTCACGTGATCTGGGCCTGCTGAGCTGCGTGATTACTGTCTGCTCATCTGCTTGACAATTGCCAGCTGAGCTGCACGATTCCTGCCTGTCATCTGCTTGACAATTGCCAGCTGTGCTGGGTAATTCCTGCCTGTTCAGCTGCTTGATTATTGCCAGCTGAGCAGCATGATTCCTCACACCTGAGTTCCATGATTATTGCCTGCTGACTGTTTGATTCGTGCCTACTCAGCTCTTTGTTTATTGCCTCCAGAGGCACATGATCAGTGTATGATAGCAAACATGATCAGTGCATGATCAGTCACATGATCAGCGCCATTAAGTCACGTGATCACTACATGATAGTCATGTGATCAGTCCATGCTCAGTCACGGTATCAGTGCATGATCAGCCACGTGATCAGTGCATGATCTGTCACAAGATAGTGTATGATCATCCACGTGATCAGTGCATGGGCAGTCATGTGATCAGTGCATGATATAGACGTGATCAGTGCATGATCAGTCACGTGATCAGTGCATGATAGCCACGTGATCAGTGCATGATCAGTCACGTGATCAGTGCATGATCAGCCACGTGATCAGTGCATGATCAGTACGTGATCAGTGCATGATCAGCCACGTGATCAGTGCATGATAGCCACGTGATCAGTGCATGATCAGCCACGTGATCAGTGCATGATAGCCACGTGATCAGTGCATGAGTCACGTGATCAGTGCATGATCAGCCACGTGATCAGTGCATGATGCCACGTGATCAGTGCATGATCAGTCACGTGATCAGTGTGTGATCAGCCACGTGATCAGTGCATGATCAGCCACGTGATCAGTGCATGACAGCCACGTGATCAGTGCATGATAGCCACGTGATCAGTGCATGATCAGTCACGTGATCATGTGTGATCAGCCACGTGATCAGTGCATGATGAGCCACGTGATCAGTGCATGATCAATTACGTGATCAGTGCATGATCAGTCACGTGACCAGTACATGGTTGCTACGTGATCGTTGCATGATCAGCCACGTGAGCAGTGCATGATAGCCACGTGATCAGTGCATGATCAGTCACGTGATCAGTACATGATCAGTCACGTGAACAGTGCATGATCATTTACGTGATCAGTGCATGATCAGTCACGTGACCAGTATATGGTTGCTACGTGATCATTCCATGACGAGCCACGTGAGCAGTGCATGATAGCCACGTGATGTGTGCATGAGTTACGTGAGCAGAGTATGATCAGCCACGTGATCAGTGCATGAGTGCCACGTGATCAGTGCATGATATGTCACGTGACAGGTGTGTGATCAGCCACGTGAACAGTGCATGTTCAGCCACGTGATCAGTGCATGATAGCCACGTGATCAGTGCATGATCAGTTACGTGAGCAGTGTATGATCAGCCACGTGATCAGTGCATGGTCAGACACGTGAACAGTGTATGATCAGCCACGTGATCAGTGCATGATATCCAAGTGATCAGTGCATGATCATCACGTGATCAGTGTATGATCAGCCACGTGAACAGTGCATGCTCAGTCTCGTGATCTGGGCCTGCTGAGCTGCGTGATTACTGTCTGCTCATCTGCTTGACAATTGCCAGCTGAGCTGCACGATTCCTGCCTGTCATCTGCTTGACAATTGCCAGCTGTGCTGCGTAATTCCTGCCTGCTCAGCTGCTTGATTATTGCCAGCTGAGCAGCATGATTCCTCACACCTGAGTTCCATGATTATTGCCTGCTGACTGTTTGATTCGTGCCTACTCAGCTCTTTGTTTATTGCCTCCAGAGGCACATGATCAGTGTATGATAGCAAACATGATCAGCGCATGATCAGTCACATGATCAGCGCCATTAAGTCACGTGATCACTACATGATAGTCATGTGATCAGTCCATGCTCAGTCACGGTATCAGTGCATGATCAGCCACGTGATCAGTGCATGATCTGTCACAAGATTAGTGTATGATCATCCACGTGATCAGTGCATGGGCAGTCATGTGATCAGTGCATGATATAGACGTGATCAGTGCATGATCAGTCTCGTGATCAGTGCATGATAGCCACGTGATCAGTGCATGATCAGTCACCTGATGGGTGTATGATCATTCACGTGACCTGTACATGGTAGCTACATGATCATTGCATGATCAGCCACGTGAGTAGTGCATGATAGCCACGTGATCACTGCATGATCAGTCACGTGATCAGTGCATGATCAGTCATGTGACCAGTACATGGTAGCTGCGTGATCATGGCATGATCAGCCACGTGAGCAGTGCATGATAGCCACGTGATCAGTGCATGATCAGTCACGTGATCAGTGCATGATCAGTCACGTGATCAGTGCATGATCAGCCACGTGATCAGTGCATGATCAGGCACGTGATCAGTGCATGATCAGCCACGTGATCAGTGCATGATAGCCACGTGATCAGTGCATGATCAGTCACGTGATCAGTGCATGATCAGTTACGTGATCAGTGCATGATCAGCCACGTGATCAGTGCATGATCAGCCACGTGATCAGTGCATGATCAATTACGTGATCAGTGCATGATCAGTCACGTGATCAGTGCATGGTAGCTACGTGATCAGTGCATGATCAGCCACGTGATCAGTGCATGATCAGCCACGTGATCAGTGCATGATCAGCCACGTGATCAGTGCATGATCAGTCACGTGATCAGTGTGTGATCAGCCACGTGATCAGTGCATGATCAGCCACGTGATCAGTGCATGATCAATTACGTGATCAGTGCATGATCAGTCACGTGATCAGTGCATGGTAGCTACGTGATCATTGCATGATCAGCCACGTGATCAGTGCATGATAGCCACGTGATCAGTGCATGATAGCCACGTGATCAGTGCATGATCAGTCATGTGATACGTGTGTGATCAGCCACGTGATCAGTGCATGATAGCCACGTGATCAGTGCATGACAGCCACGTGATCAGTGCATGATAGCCACGTGATCAGTGCATGATCAGTCACGTGATACATGTGTGATCAGCCACGTGATCAGTGCATGATGAGCCACGTGATCAGTGCATGATCAATTACGTGATCAGTGCATGATCAGTCACGTGACCAGTACATGGTTGCTACGTGATCGTGCATGATCAGCCACGTGAGCAGTGCATGATAGCCACGTGATCAGTGCATGATCAGTCACGTGATCAGTACATGATCAGTCACGTGAACAGTGCATGATCATTTACGTGATCAGTGCATGATCAGTCACGTGACCAGTATATGGTTGCTACGTGATCATTCCATGACAGCCACGTGAGCAGTGCATGATAGCCACGTGATGTGTGCATGAGTTACGTGAGCAGAGTATGATCAGCCACGTGATCAGTGCATGAGTGCCACGTGATCAGTGCATGATATGTCACGTGACAGGTGTGTGATCAGCCACGTGAACAGTGCATGTTCAGCCACGTGATCAGTGCATGATAGCCACGTGATCAGTGCATGATCAGTTACGTGAGCAGTGTATGATCAGCCACGTGATCAGTGCATGGTCAGACACGTGAACAGTGTATGATCAGCCACGTGATCAGTGCATGATATCCAAGTGATCAGTGCATGATCATCACGTGATCAGTGTATGATCAGCCACGTGAACAGTGCATGCTCAGTCACGTGATCTGGGCCTGCTGAGCTGCGTGATTACTGTCTGCTCATCTGCTTGACAATTGCCAGCTGAGCTGCACGATTCCTGCCTGTCATCTGCTTGACAATTGCCAGCTGTGCTGCGTAATTCCTGCCTGCTCAGCTGCTTGATTATTGCCAGCTGAGCAGCATGATTCCTCACACCTGAGTTCCATGATTATTGCCTGCTGACTGTTTGATTTGTGCCTACTCAGCTCTTTGTTTATTGCCTCCAGAGGCACATGATCAGTGTATGATAGCAAACATGATCAGCGCATGATCAGTCACATGATCAGCGCCATTAAGTCACGTGATCACTACATGATAGTCATGTGATCAGTCCATGCTCAGTCACGGTATCAGTGCATGATCAGCCACGTGATCAGTGCATGATCTGTCACAAGATTAGTGTATGATCATCCACGTGATCAGTGCATGGGCAGTCATGTGATCAGTGCATGATATAGACGTGATCAGTGCATGATCAGTCACGTGATCAGTGCATGATAGCCACGTGATCAGTGCATGATCAGTCACCTGATGGGTGTATGATCATTCAGGTGACCTGTACATGGTAGCTACATGATCATTGCATGATCAGCCACGTGAGTAGTGCATGATAGCCACGTGATCAGTGCATGATCAGTCACGTGATCAGTGCATGATCAGTCATGTGACCAGTACATGGTAGCTGCGTGATCATGCATGATCAGCCACGTGATCAGTGCATGATAGCCACGTGATCAGTGCATGATCAGACACGTGATCAGTGCATGATCAGTCACGTGATCAGTGCATGATCAGCCACGTGATCAGTGCATGATCAGGCACGTGATCAGTATGATCAGCCACGTGATCAGTGCATGATAGCCACGTGATCAGTGCATGATCAGTCACGTGATCAGTGCATGATCAGTTACGTGATCAGTGTATGATCAGCCACGTGATCAGTGCATGATCAGCCACGTGATCAGTGCATGATCAGTTACGTGATCAGTGCATGATCAGTCACGTGATCAGTGCATGATAGCTCGTGATCATTGCCTGATCAGCCACGTGATCAGTGCATGATCAGCCACGTGATCAGTGCATGATAGCCACGTGATCAGTGCATGATCAGTCACGTGATCATGTGTGATCAGCCACGTGATCAGTGCATGATCAGCCACGTGATCAGTGCATGATCAGTTACGTGATCAGTGCATGATCAGTCACGTGATCAGTGCATGGTAGCTACGTGATCAGTGCATGATCAGCCACGTGATCAGTGCATGATAGCCACGTGATCAGTGCATGATCAGCCACGTGATCAGTGCATGATCAGTCACGTGATCGTGCATGATCAGCCACGTGATCAGTGCATGATAGCCACGTGATCAGTGCATGATCAGCCACGTGATCAGTGCATGATCAGTCACGTGATCAGTGCATGATCAGCCACGTGATCAGTGCATGATCATTACGTGATCAGTGCATGATCAGTCACGTGATCAGTGCATGATTGCTACGTGATCAGTGCATGATCAGCCACGTGATCAGTGCATGATAGCCACGTGATCAGTGCATGAGTCACGTGATCAGTGTATGATCAGCCACGTGATCAGTGCATGATGCCACGTGATCAGTGCATGATAGCCACGTGATCAGTGCATGATCAGTCACGTGATACAGTGTGATCAGCCACGTGATCAGTGCATGATCAGCCACGTGATCAGTGCATGACAGCCACGTGATCAGTGCATGATAGCCACGTGATCAGTGCATGATCAGTCACGTGATACATGTGTGATCAGCCACGTGATCAGTGCATGATAAGCCACGTGATCAGTGCATGATCAGTTACGTGATCAGTGCATGATCAGTCACGTGACCAGTACATGGTTGCTACGTGATCGTTGCATGATCAGCCACGTGAGCCATTCATGATAGCCACGTGATCAGTGCATGATCAGTCACGTGATCAGTACATGATCAGTCACGTGAACAGTGCATGATCATTTACGTGATCAGTGCATGATCAGTCACGTGACCAGTATATGGTTGCTACGTGATCATTCCATGACGAGCCACGTGAGCAGTGCATGATAGCCACGTGATGTGTGCATGAGTTACGTGAGCAGAGTATGATCAGCCACGTGATCAGTGCATGAGTGCCACGTGATCAGTGCATGATATGTCACGTGACAGGTGTGTGATCAGCCACGTGAACAGTGCATGTTCAGCCACGTGATCAGTGCATGATAGCCACGTGATCAGTGCATGATCAGTTACGTGAGCAGTGTATGATCAGCCACGTGATCAGTGCATGGTCAGACACGTGAACAGTGTATGATCAGCCACGTGATCAGTGCATGATATCCAAGTGATCAGTGCATGATCATCACGTGATCAGTGTATGATCAGCCACGTGAACAGTGCATGCTCAGTCACGTGATCTGGGCCTGCTGAGCTGCGTGATTACTGTCTGCTCATCTGCTTGACAATTGCCAGCTGAGCTGCACGATTCCTGCCTGTCATCTGCTTGACAATTGCCAGCTGTGCTGCGTAATTCCTGCCTGCTCAGCTGCTTGATTATTGCCAGCTGAGCAGCATGATTCCTCACACCTGAGTTCCATGATTATTGCCTGCTGACTGTTTGATTTGTGCCTACTCAGCTCTTTGTTTATTGCCTCCAGAGGCACATGATCAGTGTATGATAGCAAACATGATCAGCGCATGATCAGTCACATGATCAGCGCCATTAAGTCACGTGATCACTACATGATAGTCATGTGATCAGTCCATGCTCAGTCACGGTATCAGTGCATGATCAGCCACGTGATCAGTGCATGATCTGTCACAAGATTAGTGTATGATCATCCACGTGATCAGTGCATGGGCAGTCATGTGATCAGTGCATGATATAGACGTGATCAGTGCATGATCAGTCTCGTGATCAGTGCATGATAGCCACGTGATCAGTGCATGATCAGTCACCTGATGGGTGTATGATCATTCACGTGACCTGTACATGGTAGCTACATGATCATTGCATGATCAGCCACGTGAGTAGTGCATGATAGCCACGTGATCACTGCATGATCAGTCACGTGATCAGTGCATGATCAGTCATGTGACCAGTACATGGTAGCTGCGTGATCATGGCATGATCAGCCACGTGATCAGTGCATGATAGCCACGTGATCAGTGCATGATCAGCCACGTGATCAGTGCATGATCAGTCACGTGATCATGTGTGATCAGCCACGTGATCAGTGCATGATCAGCCACGTGATCAGTGCATGATCAATTACGTGATCAGTGCATGATCAGTCACGTGATCAGTACATGGTAGCTACGTGATCAGTGCATGATCAGCCACGTGATCAGTGCATGATAGCCACGTGATCAGTGCATGATAGCCACGTGATCAGTGCATGATCAGTCATGTGATACGTGTGTGATCAGCCACGTGATCAGTGCATGATATCCACGTGATCAGTGCATGACAGCCACGTGATCAGTGCATGAGAGCCACGTGATCAGTGCATGATCAGTCACGTGATACATGTGTGATCAGCCACGTGATCAGTGCATGATGAGCCACGTGATCAGTGCATGATCAATTACGTGATCAGTGCATGATCAGTCACGTGACCAGTACATGGTTGCTACGTGATCGTTGCATGATCAGCCAGAGCATGCATAGCCACGTGATCAGTGCATGATCAGTCACGTGATCAGTACATGATCAGTCACGTGAACAGTGCATGATCATTTACGTGATCAGTGCATGATCAGTCACGTGACCAGTATATGGTTGCTACGTGATCATTCCATGACGAGCCACGTGAGCAGTGCATGATAGCCACGTGATGTGTGCATGAGTTACGTGAGCAGAGTATGATCAGCCACGTGATCAGTGCATGAGTGCCACGTGATCAGTGCATGATATGTCACGTGACAGGTGTGTGATCAGCCACGTGAACAGTGCATGTTCAGCCACGTGATCAGTGCATGATAGCCACGTGATCAGTGCATGATCAGTTACGTGAGCAGTGTATGATCAGCCACGTGATCAGTGCATGGTCAGACACGTGAACAGTGTATGATCAGCCACGTGATCAGTGCATGATATCCAAGTGATCAGTGCATGATCATCACGTGATCAGTGTATGATCAGCCACGTGAACAGTGCATGCTCAGTCACGTGATCTGGGCCTGCTGAGCTGCGTGATTACTGTCTGCTCATCTGCTTGACAATTGCCAGCTGAGCTGCACGATTCCTGCCTGTCATCTGCTTGACAATTGCCAGCTGTGCTGCGTAATTCCTGCCTGCTCAGCTGCTTGATTATTGCCAGCTGAGCAGCATGATTCCTCACACCTGAGTTCCATGATTATTGCCTGCTGACTGTTTGATTCGTGCCTACTCAGCTCTTTGTTTATTGCCTCCAGAGGCACATGATCAGTGTATGATAGCAAACATGATCAGCGCATGATCAGTCACATGATCAGCGCCATTAAGTCACGTGATCACTACATGATAGTCATGTGATCAGTCCATGCTCAGTCACGGTATCAGTGCATGATCAGCCACGTGATCAGTGCATGATCTGTCACATGATTAGTGTATGATCATCCACGTGATCAGTGCATGGGCAGTCATGTGATCAGTGCATGATATAGACGTGATCAGTGCATGATCAGTCACGTGATCAGTGCATGATAGCCACGTGATCAGTGCATGATCAGTCACCTGATGGGTGTATGATCATTCACGTGACCTGTACATGGTAGCTACATGATCATTGCATGATCAGCCACGTGAGTAGTGCATGATAGCCACGTGATCAGTGCATGATCACGTGATCAGTGCATGATCAGTCATGTGACCAGTACATGGTAGCTGCGTGATCATGGCATGATCAGCCACGTGAGCAGTGCATGATAGCCACGTGATCAGTGCATGATCAGACACGTGATCAGTGCATGATCAGTCACGTGATCAGTGCATGATCAGCCACGTGATCAGTGCATGATCAGGCACGTGATCAGTGTATGTCAGCCACGTGATCAGTGCATGATAGCCACGTGATCAGTGCATGATCAGTCACGTGATCAGTGCATGATCAGTTACGTGATCAGTGCATGATCAGCCACGTGATCAGTGCATGATCAATCACGTGATCAGTGCATGATCAGTCACGTGATCAGTGCATGATAGCTACGTGATCAGTGCATGATCAGCCACGTGATCAGTGCATGATAGCCACGTGATCAGTGCATGATAGCCACGTGATCAGTGCATGATCAGTCACGTGATCATGTGTGATCAGCCACGTGATCAGTGCATGATCAGTCACGTGATCAGTGCATGATCAGCCACGTGATCAGTGCATGATCAGTCATGTGATCAGTGCATGATATAGACGTGATCAGTGCATGATCAGTCACGTGATCAGTGCATGATAGCCACGTGATCAGTGCATGATCAGTCACGTGATCAGTGCATGATCAGTTACGTGATCAGTGCATGATCAGCCACGTGATCAGTGCATGATCAGCCACGTGATCAGTGCATGATCAGTTACGTGATCAGTGCATGATCAGTCACGTGATCAGTGCATGGTAGCTACGTGATCAGTGCATGATCAGCCACGTGATCAGTGCATGATAGCCACGTGATCAGTGCATGATAGCCACGTGATCAGTGCATGATCAGTCACGTGATCATGTGTGATCAGCCACGTGATCAGTGCATGATCAGCCACGTGATCAGTGCATGATCAATTACGTGATCAGTGCATGATCAGTCACGTGATCAGTACATGGTAGCTACGTGATCATTGCATGATCAGCCACGTGATCAGTGCATGATAGCCACGTGATCAGTGCATGATAGCCACGTGATCAGTGCATGATCAGTCATGTGATACGTGTGTGATCAGCCACGTGATCAGTGCATGATATCCACGTGATCAGTGCATGACAGCCACGTGATCAGTGCATGAGAGCCACGTGATCAGTGCATGATCAGTCACGTGATACATGTGTGATCAGCCACGTGATCAGTGCATGATGAGCCACGTGATCAGTGCAGGATCAATTACGTGATCAGTGCATGATCAGTCACGTGACCAGTACATGGTTGCTACGTGATCGTTGCATGATCAGCCACGTGAGCAGTGCATGATAGCCACGTGATCAGTGCATGATCAGTCACGTGATCAGTACATGATCAGTCACGTGAACAGTGCATGATCATTTACGTGATCTGTGCATGATCAGTCACGTGACCAGTATATGGTTGCTACGTGATCATTCCATGACGAGCCACGTGAGCAGTGCATGATAGCCACGTGATGTGTGCATGAGTTACGTGAGCAGAGTATGATCAGCCACGTGATCAGTGCATGAGTGCCACGTGATCAGTGCATGATATGTCACGTGACAGGTGTGTGATCAGCCACGTGAACAGTGCATGTTCAGCCACGTGATCAGTGCATGATAGCCACGTGATCAGTGCATGATCAGTTACGTGAGCAGTGTATGATCAGCCACGTGATCAGTGCATGGTCAGACACGTGAACAGTGTATGATCAGCCACGTGATCAGTGCATGATATCCAAGTGATCAGTGCATGATCATCACGTGATCAGTGTATGATCAGCCACGTGAACAGTGCATGCTCAGTCACGTGATCTGGGCCTGCTGAGCTGCGTGATTACTGTCTGCTCATCTGCTTGACAATTGCCAGCTGAGCTGCACGATTCCTGCCTGTCATCTGCTTGACAATTGCCAGCTGTGCTGCGTAATTCCTGCCTGCTCAGCTGCTTGATTATTGCCAGCTGAGCAGCATGATTCCTCACACCTGAGTTCCATGATTATTGCCTGCTGACTGTTTGATTCGTGCCTACTCAGCTCTTTGTTTATTGCCTCCAGAGGCACATGATCAGTGTATGATAGCAAACATGATCAGCGCATGATCAGTCACATGATCAGCGCCATTAAGTCACGTGATCACTACATGATAGTCATGTGATCAGTCCATGCTCAGTCACGGTATCAGTGCATGATCAGCCACGTGATCAGTGCATGATCTGTCACATGATTAGTGTATGATCATCCACGTGATCAGTGCATGGGCAGTCATGTGATCAGTGCATGATATAGACGTGATCAGTGCATGATCAGTCTCGTGATCAGTGCATGATAGCCACGTGATCAGTGCATGATCAGTCACCTGATGGGTGTATGATCATTCACGTGACCTGTACATGGTAGCTACATGATCATTGCATGATCAGCCACGTGAGTAGTGCATGATAGCCACGTGATCACTGCATGATCAGTCACGTGATCAGTGCATGATCAGTCATGTGACCAGTACATGGTAGCTGCGTGATCATGCATGATCAGCCACGTGAGCAGTGCATGATAGCCACGTGATCAGTGCATGATCAGCACGTGATCAGTGCATGATCAGTCACGTGATCAGTGCATGATCAGCCACGTGATCAGTGCATGATCAGGCACGTGATCAGTGCATGATCAGCCACGTGATCAGTGCATGATAGCCACGTGATCAGTGCATGATCAGCCACGTGATCAGTGCATGAGAGCCACGTGATCAGTGCATGATCAGTCACGTGATCATGTGTGATCAGCCACGTGATCAGTGCATGATGAGCCACGTGATCAGTGCATGATCAATTACGTGATCAGTGCATGATCAGTCACGTGACCAGTACATGGTTGCTACGTGATCGTTGCATGATCAGCCACGTGAGCAGTGCATGATAGCCACGTGATCAGTGCATGATCAGTCACGTGATCAGTGCATGATCAGTCACGTGAACAGTGCATGATCATTTACGTGATCAGTGCATGATCAGTCACGTGACCAGTATATGGTTGCTACGTGATCATTCCATGACGAGCCACGTGAGCAGTGCATGATAGCCACGTGATGTGTGCATGAGTTACGTGAGCAGAGTATGATCAGCCACGTGATCAGTGCATGAGTGCCACGTGATCAGTGCATGATATGTCACGTGACAGGTGTGTGATCAGCCACGTGAACAGTGCATGTTCAGCCACGTGATCAGTGCATGATAGCCACGTGATCAGTGCATGATCAGTTACGTGAGCAGTGTATGATCAGCCACGTGATCAGTGCATGGTCAGACACGTGAACAGTGTATGATCAGCCACGTGATCAGTGCATGATATCCAAGTGATCAGTGCATGATCATCACGTGATCAGTGTATGATCAGCCACGTGAACAGTGCATGCTCAGTCACGTGATCTGGGCCTGCTGAGCTGCGTGATTACTGTCTGCTCATCTGCTTGACAATTGCCAGCTGAGCTGCACGATTCCTGCCTGTCATCTGCTTGACAATTGCCAGCTGTGCTGCGTAATTCCTGCCTGCTCAGCTGCTTGATTATTGCCAGCTGAGCAGCATGATTCCTCACACCTGAGTTCCATGATTATTGCCTGCTGACTGTTTGATTCGTGCCTACTCAGCTCTTTGTTTATTGCCTCCAGAGGCACATGATCAGTGTATGATAGCAAACATGATCAGCGCATGATCAGTCACATGATCAGCGCCATTAAGTCACGTGATCACTACATGATAGTCATGTGATCAGTCCATGCTCAGTCACGGTATCAGTGCATGATCAGCCACGTGATCAGTGCATGATCTGTCACAGATTAGTGTATGATCATCCACGTGATCAGTGCATGGGCAGTCATGTGATCAGTGCATGATATAGACGTGATCAGTGCATGATCAGTCTGATCAGTGCATGATAGCCACGTGATCAGTGCATGATCAGTCACCTGATGGGTGTATGATCATTCACGTGACCTGTACATGGTAGCTACATGATCATTGCATGATCAGCCACGTGAGTAGTGCATGATAGCCACGTGATCAGTGCATGATCAGTCACGTGATCAGTGCATGATCAGTCATGTGACCAGTACATGGTAGCTGCGTGATCATGGCATGATCAGCCACGTGAGCAGTGCATGATAGCCACGTGATCAGTGCATGATCAGCCACGTGATCAGTGCATGATCAGTCACGTGATCAGTGCATGATCAGCCACGTGATCAGTGCATGATCAGCCACGTGATCAGTGCATGTCAGCCACGTGATCAGTGCATGATAGCCACGTGATCAGTGCATGATCAGTCACGTGATCAGTGCATGATCAGTCACGTGATCAGTGCATGATCAGCCACGTGATCAGTGCATGATCAACGTGATCAGTGCATGATCAGTCACGTGATCAGTACATGTAGCTACGTGATCAGTGCATGATCAGCCACGTGATCAGTGCATGATAGCCACGTGATCAGTGCATGATAGCCACGTGATCAGTGCATGATCAGTCATGTGATCAGTGCATGATCAGCCACGTGATCAGTGCATGATCAGTCACGTGATCAGTGCATGATCATCCACGTGATCAGTGCATGACAGTCACGTGATCAGTGCATGATATAGACGTGATCAGTGCATGATCAGTCACGTGATCAGTGCATGATAGCCACGTGATCAGTGCATGATCAGTCACGTGATCAGTGCATGATCAGTCACGTGACCACATGGTAGCTACATGATCAGTGCATGATCAGCCACGTGATCAGTGCATGATAGCCACGTGATCAGTGCATGATCAGTCACGTGATCAGTGCATGATCAGTCATGTGACAGTACATGGTAGCTGCGTGATCATGCATGATCAGCCACGTGATCAGTGCATGATAGCCACGTGATCAGTGCATGATCAGCCACGTGATCAGTGCATGATCAGTCACGTGATCAGTGCATGATCAGCCACGTGATCAGTGCATGATCCACGTGATCAGTGCATGATCAGCCACGTGATCAGTGCATGATAGCCACGTGATCAGTGCATGATCAGTCACGTGATCAGTGCATGATCAGTCACGTGATCAGTGCATGATCAGCCACGTGATCAGTGCATGATCAGCCACGTGATCAGTGCATGATCAGTCACGTGATCAGTGCATGATCAGTCACGTGATCAGTGCATGATAGCACGTGATCAGTGCATGATCAGCCACGTGATCAGTGCATGATCAGCCACGTGATCAGTGCATGATAGCCACGTGATCAGTGCATGATCAGTCACGTGATCATGTGTGATCAGCCACGTGATCAGTGCATGATCAGCCACGTGATCAGTGCATGATCAATTCGTGATCAGTGCATGATCAGTCACGTGATCAGTGCATGTAGCTACGTGATCAGTGCATGATCAGCCACGTGATCAGTGCATGATAGCCACGTGATCAGTGCATGATAGCCACGTGATCAGTGCATGATCAGTCATGTGATCGTGTGTGATCAGCCACGTGATCAGTGCATGATATCCACGTGATCAGTGCATGACAGCCACGTGATCAGTGCATGATAGCCACGTGATCAGTGCATGATCAGTCACGTGATCATGTGTGATCAGCCACGTGATCAGTGCATGATGAGCCACGTGATCAGTGCAGGATCAATTCGTGATCAGTGCATGATCAGTCACGTGACCAGTACATGGTTGCTACGTGATCGTTGCATGATCAGCCACGTGAGCAGTGCATGATAGCCACGTGATCAGTGCATGATCAGTCACGTGATCAGTGCATGATCAGTCACGTGAACAGTGCATGATCATTTACGTGATCAGTGCATGATCAGTCACGTGACCAGTATATGGTAGCTACGTGATCATTCCATGACAGCCACGTGAGCAGTGCATGATAGCCACGTGATGTGTGCATGAGTTACGTGAGCAGAGTATGATCAGCCACGTGATCAGTGCATGAGTGCCACGTGATCAGTGCATGATATGTCACGTGACAGGTGTGTGATCAGCCACGTGAACAGTGCATGTTCAGCCACGTGATCAGTGCATGATAGCCACGTGATCAGTGCATGATCAGTTACGTGAGCAGTGTATGATCAGCCACGTGATCAGTGCATGGTCAGACACGTGAACAGTGTATGATCAGCCACGTGATCAGTGCATGATATCCAAGTGATCAGTGCATGATCATCACGTGATCAGTGTATGATCAGCCACGTGAACAGTGCATGCTCAGTCACGTGATCTGGGCCTGCTGAGCTGCGTGATTACTGTCTGCTCATCTGCTTGACAATTGCCAGCTGTGCTGCGTAATTCCTGCCTGCTCAGCTGCTTGATTATTGCCAGCTGAGCAGCATGATTCCTCACAGCTGAGTTCCATGATTATTGCCTGCTGACTGTTTGATTCGTGCCTACTCAGCTCTTTGTTTATTGCCTCCAGAGGCACATGATCAGTGTATGATAGCAAACATGATCAGCGCATGATCAGTCACATGATCAGCGCCATTAAGTCACGTGATCACTACATGATAGTCATGTGATCAGTCCATGCTCAGTCACGGTATCAGTGCATGATCAGCCACGTGATCAGTGCATGATCTGTCACATGATTAGTGTATGATCATCCACGTGATCAGTGCATGGGCAGTCATGTGATCAGTGCATGATATAGACGTGATCAGTGCATGATCAGTCACGTGATCAGTGCATGATAGCCACGTGATCAGTGCATGATCAGTCACCTGATGGGTGTATGATCATTCACGTGACCTGTACATGGTAGCTACATGATCATTGCATGATCAGCCACGTGAGTAGTGCATGATAGCCACGTGATCAGTGCATGATCAGTCACGTGATCAGTGCATGATCAGTCATGTGACCAGTACATGGTAGCTGCGTGATCATGGCATGATCAGCCACGTGAGCAGTGCATGATAGCCACGTGATCAGTGCATGATCAGACACGTGATCAGTGCATGATCAGTCACGTGATCAGTGCATGATCAGCCACGTGATCAGTGCATGATCAGGCACGTGATCAGTGTATGATCAGCCACGTGATCAGTGCATGATAGCCACGTGATCAGTGCATGATCAGTCACGTGATCAGTGCATGATCAGTCACGTGATCAGTGCATGATCAGCCACGTGATCAGTGCATGATCAGCCACGTGATCAGTGCATGATCAATTCGTGATCAGTGCATGATCAGTCACGTGATCAGTGCATGATAGCTACGTGATCAGTGCATGATCAGCCACGTGATCAGTGCATGATAGCCACGTGATCAGTGCATGATAGCCACGTGATCAGTGCATGATCAGTCACGTGATCATGTGTGATCAGCCACGTGATCAGTGCATGATCAGCCACGTGATCAGTGCATGATCAATTCGTGATCAGTGCATGATCAGTCACGTGATCAGTGCATGATAGCTACGTGATCATTGCATGATCAGCCACGTGATCAGTGCATGATAGCCACGTGATCAGTGCATGATAGCCACGTGATCAGTGCATGATCAGTCATGTGATCGTGTGTGATCAGCCACGTGATCAGTGCATGATATCCACGTGATCAGTGCATGACAGCCACGTGATCAGTGCATGAGCCACGTGATCAGTGCATGATCAGTCACGTGATACATGTGTGATCAGCCACGTGATCAGTGCATGATGAGCCACGTGATCAGTGCAGGATCAATTACGTGATCAGTGCATGATCAGTCACGTGACCAGTACATGGTTGCTACGTGATCGTTGCATGATCAGCCACGTGAGCAGAGCATGATAGCCACGTGATCAGTGCATGATCAGTCACGTGATCAGTACATGATCAGTCACGTGAACAGTGCATGATCATTTACGTGATCTGTGCATGATCAGTCACGTGACCAGTATATGGTTGCTACGTGATCATTCCATGACGAGCCACGTGAGCAGTGCATGATAGCCACGTGATGTGTGCATGAGTTACGTGAGCAGAGTATGATCAGCCACGTGATCAGTGCATGAGTGCCACGTGATCAGTGCATGATATGTCACGTGACAGGTGTGTGATCAGCCACGTGAACAGTGCATGTTCAGCCACGTGATCAGTGCATGATAGCCACGTGATCAGTGCATGATCAGTTACGTGAGCAGTGTATGATCAGCCACGTGATCAGTGCATGGTCAGACACGTGAACAGTGTATGATCAGCCACGTGATCAGTGCATGATATCCAAGTGATCAGTGCATGATCATCACGTGATCAGTGTATGATCAGCCACGTGAACAGTGCATGCTCAGTCACGTGATCTGGGCCTGCTGAGCTGCGTGATTACTGTCTGCTCATCTGCTTGACAATTGCCAGCTGAGCTGCACGATTCCTGCCTGTCATCTGCTTGACAATTGCCAGCTGTGCTGCGTAATTCCTGCCTGCTCAGCTGCTTGATTATTGCCAGCTGAGCAGCATGATTCCTCACACCTGAGTTCCATGATTATTGCCTGCTGACTGTTTGATTCGTGCCTACTCAGCTCTTTGTTTATTGCCTCCAGAGGCACATGATCAGTGTATGATAGCAAACATGATCAGCGCATGATCAGTCACATGATCAGCGCCATTAAGTCACGTGATCACTACATGATAGTCATGTGATCAGTCCATGCTCAGTCACGGTATCAGTGCATGATCAGCCACGTGATCAGTGCATGATCTGTCACAAGATTAGTGTATGATCATCCACGTGATCAGTGCATGGGCAGTCATGTGATCAGTGCATGATATAGACGTGATCAGTGCATGATCAGTCTCGTGATCAGTGCATGATAGCCACGTGATCAGTGCATGATCAGTCACCTGATGGGTGT
Organism: Bos javanicus; assembly: GCF_032452875.1. Classification (NCBI taxonomy): domain Eukaryota; kingdom Metazoa; phylum Chordata; class Mammalia; order Artiodactyla; family Bovidae; genus Bos; species Bos javanicus. The sequence goes on along the minus strand of NW_026894104.1, from coordinate 158,347 downwards.
ATGATCATTCACGTGACCTGTACATGGTAGCTACATGATCATTGCATGATCAGCCACGTGAGTAGTGCATGATAGCCACGTGATCACTGCATGATCAGTCACGTGATCAGTGCATGATCAGTCATGTGACCAGTACATGGTAGCTGCGTGATCATGGCATGATCAGCCACGTGAGCAGTGCATGATAGCCACGTGATCAGTGCATGATCAGACACGTGATCAGTGCATGATCAGTCACGTGATCAGTGCATGATCAGCCACGTGATCAGTGCATGATCAGGCACGTGATCAGTGCATGTCAGCCACGTGATCAGTGCATGATAGCCACGTGATCAGTGCATGATCAGTCACGTGATCAGTGCATGATCAGTCACGTGATCAGTGCATGATCAGCCACGTGATCAGTGCATGATCAATTACGTGATCAGTGCATGATCAGTCACGTGACCAGTACATGATAGCTACGTGATCATTGCATGATCAGCCACGTGATCAGTGCATGATAGCCACGTGATCAGTGCATGATCAGCCACGTGATCAGTGCATGATCAGTCACGTGATCGTGTGTGATCAGCCACGTGATCAGTGCATGATCAGTCACGTGATCAGTGCATGATCAGCCACGTGATCAGTGCATGATCAGTCATGTGATCAGTGCATGATAGCACGTGATCAGTGCATGATCAGTCACGTGATCAGTGCATGATAGCCACGTGATCAGTGCATGATCAGTCACGTGATCAGTGCATGATCAGTCACGTGATCAGTGCATGGTAGCTACGTGATCAGTGCATGATCAGCCACGTGATCAGTGCATGATAGCCACGTGATCAGTGCATGATCAGTCACGTGATCAGTGCATGATCAGTCACGTGACAGTACATGTAGCTGCGTGATCATGCATGATCAGCCACGTGATCAGTGCATGATAGCCACGTGATCAGTGCATGATCAGCCACGTGATCAGTGCATGATCAGTCACGTGATCAGTGCATGATCAGCCACGTGATCAGTGCATGATCAGGCACGTGATCAGTGTATGATCAGCCACGTGATCAGTGCATGATAGCCACGTGATCAGTGCATGATCAGTCACGTGATCAGTGCATGATCAGTCATGTGATCAGTGCATGATCAGCCACGTGATCAGTGCATGATCAGCCACGTGATCAGTGCATGATCAGTCACGTGATCAGTGCATGATCAGTCACGTGATCAGTGCATGATAGCTACGTGATCAGTGCATGATCAGCCACGTGATCAGTGCATGATCAGCCACGTGATCAGTGCATGATAGCCACGTGATCAGTGCATGATCAGTCACGTGATCATGTGTGATCAGCCACGTGATCAGTGCATGATCAGCCACGTGATCAGTGCATGATCAATTACGTGATCAGTGCATGATCAGTCACGTGATCAGTGCATGATAGCTATGTGATCATTGCATGATCAGCCACGTGATCAGTGCATGATAGCCACGTGATCAGTGCATGATAGCCACGTGATCAGTGCATGATCAGTCATGTGATACGTGTGTGATCAGCCACGTGATCAGTGCATGATATCCACGTGATCAGTGCATGACAGCCACGTGATCAGTGCATGATAGCCACGTGATCAGTGCATGATCAGTCACGTGATACATGTGTGATCAGCCACGTGATCAGTGCATGATGAGCCACGTGATCAGTGCAGGATCAATTACGTGATCAGTGCATGATCAGTCACGTGACCAGTACATGGTTGCTACGTGATCGTTGCATGATCAGCCACGTGAGCAGAGCATGATAGCCACGTGATCAGTGCATGATCAGTCACGTGATCAGTACATGATCAGTCACGTGAACAGTGCATGATCATTTACGTGATCTGTGCATGATCAGTCACGTGACCAGTATATGGTAGCTACGTGATCATTCCATGACGAGCCACGTGAGCAGTGCATGATAGCCACGTGATGTGTGCATGAGTTACGTGAGCAGAGTATGATCAGCCACGTGATCAGTGCATGAGTGCCACGTGATCAGTGCATGATATGTCACGTGACAGGTGTGTGATCAGCCACGTGAACAGTGCATGTTCAGCCACGTGATCAGTGCATGATAGCCACGTGATCAGTGCATGATCAGTTACGTGAGCAGTGTATGATCAGCCACGTGATCAGTGCATGGTCAGACACGTGAACAGTGTATGATCAGCCACGTGATCAGTGCATGATATCCAAGTGATCAGTGCATGATCATCACGTGATCAGTGTATGATCAGCCACGTGAACAGTGCATGCTCAGTCACGTGATCTGGGCCTGCTGAGCTGCGTGATTACTGTCTGCTCATCTGCTTGACAATTGCCAGCTGAGCTGCACGATTCCTGCCTGTCATCTGCTTGACAATTGCCAGCTGTGCTGCGTAATTCCTGCCTGCTCAGCTGCTTGATTATTGCCAGCTGAGCAGCATGATTCCTCACAGCTGAGTTCCATGATTATTGCCTGCTGACTGTTTGATTCGTGCCTACTCAGCTCTTTGTTTATTGCCTCCAGAGGCACATGATCAGTGTATGATAGCAAACATGATCAGCGCATGATCAGTCACATGATCAGCGCCATTAAGTCACGTGATCACTACATGATAGTCATGTGATCAGTCCATGCTCAGTCACGGTATCAGTGCATGATCAGCCACGTGATCAGTGCATGATCTGTCACATGATTAGTGTATGATCATCCACGTGATCAGTGCATGGGCAGTCATGTGATCAGTGCATGATATAGACGTGATCAGTGCATGATCAGTCTCGTGATCAGTGCATGATAGCCACGTGATCAGTGCATGATCAGTCACCTGATGGGTGTATGATCATTCACGTGACCTGTACATGGTAGCTACATGATCATTGCATGATCAGCCACGTGAGTAGTGCATGATAGCCACGTGATCACTGCATGATCAGTCACGTGATCAGTGCATGATCAGTCATGTGACCAGTACATGGTAGCTGCGTGATCATGGCATGATCAGCCACGTGAGCAGTGCATGATAGCCACGTGATCAGTGCATGATCAGTCACGTGATCAGTGCATGATCAGTCACGTGATCAGTGCATGATCAGCCACGTGATCAGTGCATGATCAGGCACGTGATCAGTGTATGTCAGCCACGTGATCAGTGCATGATAGCCACGTGATCAGTGCATGATCAGTCACGTGATCAGTGCATGATCAGTCACGTGATCAGTGCATGATCAGCCACGTGATCAGTGCATGATCAGCCACGTGATCAGTGCATGATCAATTACGTGATCAGTGCATGATCAGTCACGTGACCAGTACATGGTAGCTACGTGATCATTGCATGATCAGCCACGTGATCAGTGCATGATAGCCACGTGATCAGTGCATGATAGCCACGTGATCAGTGCATGATCAGTCACGTGATCATGTGTGATCAGCCACGTGATCAGTGCATGATCAGCCACGTGATCAGTGCATGATCAGTTACGTGATCAGTGCATGATCAGTCACGTGATCAGTGCATGATCAGCCACGTGATCAGTGCATGATCAGCCACGTGATCAGTGCATGATCAGCCACGTGATCAGTGTATGATCAGCCACGTGAACAGTGCATGCTCAGTCACGTGATCTGGGCCTGCTGAGCTGCGTGATTACTGTCTGCTCATCTGCTTGACAATTGCCAGCTGAGCTGCACGATTCCTGCCTGTCATCTGCTTGACAATTGCCAGCTGTGCTGCGTAATTCCTGCCTGCTCAGCTGCTTGATTATTGCCAGCTGAGCAGCATGATTCCTCACAGCTGAGTTCCATGATTATTGCCTGCTGACTGTTTGATTCGTGCCTACTCAGCTCTTTGTTTATTGCCTCCAGAGGCACATGATCAGTGTATGATAGCAAACATGATCAGTGCATGATCAGTCACATGATCAGCGCCATTAAGTCACGTGATCACTACATGATAGTCATGTGATCAGTCCATGCTCAGTCACGGTATCAGTGCATGATCAGCCACGTGATCAGTGCATGATCTGTCACATGATTAGTGTATGATCATCCACGTGATCAGTGCATGGGCAGTCATGTGATCAGTGCATGATATAGACGTGATCAGTGCATGATCAGTCACGTGATCAGTGCATGATAGCCACGTGATCAGTGCATGATCAGTCACGTGATCATGTGTGATCAGCCACGTGATCAGTGCATGATCAGCCACGTGATCAGTGCATGATCAGCCACGTGATCAGTGCATGATCAGTCACGTGATCAGTACATGATAGCTACGTGATCAGTGCATGATCAGCCACGTGATCAGTGCATGATAGCCACGTGATCAGTGCATGATAGCCACGTGATCAGTGCATGATCAGTCATGTGATACGTGTGTGATCAGCCACGTGATCAGTGCATGATATCCACGTGATCAGTGCATGACAGCCACGTGATCAGTGCATGAGCCACGTGATCAGTGCATGATCAGTCACGTGATACATGTGTGATCAGCCACGTGATCAGTGCATGATGAGCCACGTGATCAGTGCAGGATCAATTACGTGATCAGTGCATGATCAGTCACGTGACCAGTACATGGTTGCTACGTGATCGTTGCATGATCAGCCACGTGAGCAGTGCATGATAGCCACGTGATCAGTGCATGATCAGTCACGTGATCAGTACATGATCAGTCACGTGAACAGTGCATGATCATTTACGTGATCTGTGCATGATCAGTCACGTGACCAGTATATGGTTGCTACGTGATCATTCCATGACGAGCCACGTGAGCAGTGCATGATAGCCACGTGATGTGTGCATGAGTTACGTGAGCAGAGTATGATCAGCCACGTGATCAGTGCATGAGTGCCACGTGATCAGTGCATGATATGTCACGTGACAGGTGTGTGATCAGCCACGTGAACAGTGCATGTTCAGCCACGTGATCAGTGCATGATAGCCACGTGATCAGTGCATGATCAGTTACGTGATCAGTGTATGATCAGCCACGTGATCAGTGCATGATCAGACACGTGATCAGTGTATGATCAGCCACGTGATCAGTGCATGCTCAGTCACGTGATCTGGGCCTGCTGAGCTGCGTGATTACTGTCTGCTCATCTGCTTGACAATTGCCAGCTGAGCTGCACGATTCCTGCCTGTCATCTGCTTGACAATTGCCAGCTGTGCTGCGTAATTCCTGCCTGCTCAGCTGCTTGATTATTGCCAGCTGAGCAGCATGATTCCTCACACCTGAGTTCCATGATTATTGCCTGCTGACTGTTTGATTCGTGCCTACTCAGCTCTTTGTTTATTGCCTCCAGAGGCACATGATCAGTGTATGATAGCAAACATGATCAGTGCATGATCAGTCACATGATCAGCGCCATTAAGTCACGTGATCACTACATGATAGTCATGTGATCAGTCCATGCTCAGTCACGGTATCAGTGCATGATCAGCCACGTGATCAGTGCATGATCTGTCACAAGATTAGTGTATGATCATCCACGTGATCAGTGCATGGGCAGTCATGTGATCAGTGCATGATATAGACGTGATCAGTGCATGATCAGTCTCGTGATCAGTGCATGATAGCCACGTGATCAGTGCATGATCAGTCACCTGATGGGTGTATGATCATTCACGTGACCTGTACATGGTAGCTACATGATCATTGCATGATCAGCCACGTGAGTAGTGCATGATAGCCACGTGATCAGTGCATGATCAGTCACGTGATCAGTGCATGATCAGTCATGTGACCAGTACATGGTAGCTGCGTGATCATGGCATGATCAGCCACGTGAGCAGTGCATGATAGCCACGTGATCAGTGCATGATCAGTCACGTGATCAGTGCATGATCAGTCACGTGATCAGTGCATGATCAGCCACGTGATCAGTGCATGATCAGCCACGTGATCAGTGTGATCAGCCACGTGATCAGTGCATGATAGCCACGTGATCAGTGCATGATAGCCACGTGATCAGTGCATGATCAGTCACGTGATCATGTGTGATCAGCCACGTGATCAGTGCATGATGAGCCACGTGATCAGTGCATGATCAATTACGTGATCAGTGCATGATCAGTCACGTGACCAGTACATGGTTGCTACGTGATCGTTGCATGATCAGCCACGTGAGCAGTGCATGATAGCCACGTGATCAGTGCATGATCAGTCACGTGATCAGTACATGATCAGTCACGTGAACAGTGCATGATCATTTACGTGATCAGTGCATGATCAGTCACGTGACCAGTATATGGTTGCTACGTGATCATTCCATGACGAGCCACGTGAGCAGTGCATGATAGCCACGTGATGTGTGCATGAGTTACGTGAGCAGAGTATGATCAGCCACGTGATCAGTGCATGAGTGCCACGTGATCAGTGCATGATATGTCACGTGACAGGTGTGTGATCAGCCACGTGAACAGTGCATGTTCAGCCACGTGATCAGTGCATGATAGCCACGTGATCAGTGCATGATCAGTTACGTGAGCAGTGTATGATCAGCCACGTGATCAGTGCATGGTCAGACACGTGAACAGTGTATGATCAGCCACGTGATCAGTGCATGATATCCAAGTGATCAGTGCATGATCATCACGTGATCAGTGTATGATCAGCCACGTGAACAGTGCATGCTCAGTCACGTGATCTGGGCCTGCTGAGCTGCGTGATTACTGTCTGCTCATCTGCTTGACAATTGCCAGCTGAGCTGCACGATTCCTGCCTGTCATCTGCTTGACAATTGCCAGCTGTGCTGCGTAATTCCTGCCTGCTCAGCTGCTTGATTATTGCCAGCTGAGCAGCATGATTCCTCACACCTGAGTTCCATGATTATTGCCTGCTGACTGTTTGATTCGTGCCTACTCAGCTCTTTGTTTATTGCCTCCAGAGGCACATGATCAGTGTATGATAGCAAACATGATCAGCGCATGATCAGTCACATGATCAGCGCCATTAAGTCACGTGATCACTACATGATAGTCATGTGATCAGTCCATGCTCAGTCACGGTATCAGTGCATGATCAGCCACGTGATCAGTGCATGATCTGTCACAAGATTAGTGTATGATCATCCACGTGATCAGTGCATGGGCAGTCATGTGATCAGTGCATGATATAGACGTGATCAGTGCATGATCAGTCTCGTGATCAGTGCATGATAGCCACGTGATCAGTGCATGATCAGTCACCTGATGGGTGTATGATCATTCACGTGACCTGTACATGGTAGCTACATGATCATTGCATGATCAGCCACGTGAGTAGTGCATGATAGCCACGTGATCACTGCATGATCAGTCACGTGATCAGTGCATGATCAGTCATGTGACCAGTACATGGTAGCTGCGTGATCATGGCATGATCAGCCACGTGAGCAGTGCATGATAGCCACGTGATCAGTGCATGATCAGACACGTGATCAGTGCATGATCAGTCACGTGATCAGTGCATGATCAGCCACGTGATCAGTGCATGATCAGGCACGTGATCAGTGTATGTCAGCCAAGTGATCAGTGCATGATAGCCACGTGATCAGTGCATGATCAGTCACGTGATCAGTGCATGATCAGTTATGTGATCAGTGTATGATCAGCCACGTGATCAGTGCATGATCAGCCACGTGATCAGTGCATGATCAATTACGTGATCAGTGCATGATCAGTCACGTGACCAGTACATGGTAGCTACGTGATCATTGCATGATCAGCCACGTGATCAGTGCATGATCAGCCACGTGATCAGTGCATGATAGCCACGTGATCAGTGCATGATCAGTCACGTGATCATGTGTGATCAGCCACGTGATCAGTGCATGATGAGCCACGTGATCAGTGCATGATCAGTTACGTGATCAGTGCATGATCAGTCACGTGATCAGTGCATGATAGCTACGTGATCATTGCATGATCAGCCACGTGATCAGTGCATGATAGCCACGTGATCAGTGCATGATAGCCACGTGATCAGTGCATGATCAGTCACGTGATACGTGTGTGATCAGCCACGTGATCAGTGCATGATATCCACGTGATCAGTGCATGATCAGCCACGTGATCAGTGCATGATAGCCACGTGATCAGTGCATGATCAGTCACGTGATCATGTGTGATCAGCCACGTGATCAGTGCATGATGAGCCACGTGATCAGTGCATGATCATTACGTGATCAGTGCATGATCAGTCACGTGACCAGTACATGGTTGCTACGTGATCGTTGCATGATCAGCCACGTGAGCAGTGCATGATAGCCACGTGATCAGTGCATGATCAGTCACGTGATCAGTGCATGATCAGTCACGTGATCAGTGCATGATCATTTACGTGATCAGTGCATGATCAGTCACGTGACCAGTATATGGTAGCTACGTGATCATTCCATGACAGCCACGTGATCAGTGCATGATAGCCACGTGATCAGTGCATGATATGTCACGTGAGAGGTGTGTGATCAGCCACGTGATCAGTGCATGTTCAGCCACGTGATCAGTGCATGATAGCCACGTGATCAGTGCATGATCAGTTACGTGAGCAGTGTATGATCAGCCACGTGATCAGTGCATGGTCAGACACGTGAACAGTGTATGATCAGCCACGTGATCAGTGCATGATATCCAAGTGATCAGTGCATGATCATCACGTGATCAGTGTATGATCAGCCACGTGAACAGTGCATGCTCAGTCACGTGATCTGGGCCTGCTGAGCTGCGTGATTACTGTCTGCTCATCTGCTTGACAATTGCCAGCTGAGCTGCACGATTCCTGCCTGTCATCTGCTTGACAATTGCCAGCTGTGCTGCGTAATTCCTGCCTGCTCAGCTGCTTGATTATTGCCAGCTGAGCAGCATGATTCCTCACACCTGAGTTCCATGATTATTGCCTGCTGACTGTTTGATTCGTGCCTACTCAGCTCTTTGTTTATTGCCTCCAGAGGCACATGATCAGTGTATGATAGCAAACATGATCAGCGCATGATCAGTCACATGATCAGCGCCATTAAGTCACGTGATCACTACATGATAGTCATGTGATCAGTCCATGCTCAGTCACGGTATCAGTGCATGATCAGCCACGTGATCAGTGCATGATCTGTCACAAGATTAGTGTATGATCATCCACGTGATCAGTGCATGGGCAGTCATGTGATCAGTGCATGATATAGACGTGATCAGTGCATGATCAGTCTCGTGATCAGTGCATGATAGCCACGTGATCAGTGCATGATCAGTCACCTGATGGGTGTATGATCATTCACGTGACCTGTACATGGTAGCTACATGATCATTGCATGATCAGCCACGTGAGTAGTGCATGATAGCCACGTGATCAGTGCATGATCAGTCACGTGATCAGTGCATGATCAGTCATGTGACCAGTACATGGTAGCTGCGTGATCATGGCATGATCAGCCACGTGAGCAGTGCATGATAGCCACGTGATCAGTGCATGATCAGACACGTGATCAGTGCATGATCAGTCACGTGATCAGTGCATGATCAGCCACGTGATCAGTGCATGATCAGGCACGTGATCAGTGTATGTCAGCCAAGTGATCAGTGCATGATAGCCACGTGATCAGTGCATGATCAGTCACGTGATCAGTGCATGATCAGTTATGTGATCAGTGCATGATCAGCCACGTGATCAGTGCATGATCAGCCACGTGATCAGTGCATGATCAATTACGTGATCAGTGCATGATCAGTCACGTGACCAGTACATGATAGCTACGTGATCATTGCATGATCAGCCACGTGATCAGTGCATGATAGCCACGTGATCAGTGCATGATAGCCACGTGATCAGTGCATGATCAGTCACGTGATCGTGTGTGATCAGCCACGTGATCAGTGCATGATATCCACGTGATCAGTGCATGATCAGCCACGTGATCAGTGCATGATAGCCACGTGATCAGTGCATGATCAGCCACGTGATCAGTGCATGATAGCCACGTGATCAGTGCATGATCAGTCACGTGATCATGTGTGATCAGCCACGTGATCAGTGCATGATCAGCCACGTGATCAGTGCATGATCAATTACGTGATCAGTGCATGATCAGTCACGTGATCAGTGCATGATAGCTACGTGATCAGTGCATGATCAGCCACGTGATCAGTGCATGATAGCCACGTGATCAGTGCATGATAGCCACGTGATCAGTGCATGATCAGTCACGTGATCGTGTGTGATCAGCCACGTGATCAGTGCATGATATCCACGTGATCAGTGCATGACAGCCACGTGATCAGTGCATGATAGCCACGTGATCAGTGCATGATCAGTCACGTGATCATGTGTGATCAGCCACGTGATCAGTGCATGATCAGCCACGTGATCAGTGCATGATCAATTACGTGATCAGTGCATGATCAGTCACGTGACCAGTACATGGTTGCTACGTGATCAGTTGCATGATCAGCCACGTGATCAGTGCATGATAGCCACGTGATCAGTGCATGATCAGTCACGTGATCAGTGCATGATCAGTCACGTGATCAGTGCATGATCATTTACGTGATCAGTGCATGATCAGTCACGTGACCAGTATATGGTAGCTACGTGATCATTCCATGACAGCCACGTGATCAGTGCATGATAGCCACGTGATGTGTGCATGAGTTACGTGATCAGTGTATGATCAGCCACGTGATCAGTGCATGATGCCACGTGATCAGTGCATGATAGTCACGTGACAGTGTGTGATCAGCCACGTGATCAGTGCATGATCAGCCACGTGATCAGTGCATGATAGCCACGTGATCAGTGCATGATCAGTCACGTGATCAGTGCATGATCAGCCACGTGATCAGTGCATGATCAGACACGTGATCAGTGCATGATCAGCCACGTGATCAGTGCATGATATCCACGTGATCAGTGCATGATCAGTCACGTGATCAGTGCATGATCAGCCACGTGATCAGTGCATGATCAGTCACGTGATCAGTGCATGATCAGCCACGTGATCAGTGCATGATAGCCACGTGATCAGTGCATGATAGCCACGTGATCAGTGCATGATCAGTCATGTGATCAGTGCATGATCAGCCACGTGATCAGTGCATGATAGCCACGTGATCAGTGCATGATCAGCCACGTGATCAGTGCATGATAGCCACGTGATCAGTGCATGATCAGTCACGTGATCATGTGTGATCAGCCACGTGATCAGTGCATGATCAGCCACGTGATCAGTGCATGATCAATTACGTGATCAGTGCATGATCAGTCACGTGATCAGTACATGGTAGCTACGTGATCAGTGCATGATCAGCCACGTGATCAGTGCATGATAGCCACGTGATCAGTGCATGATCAGTCACGTGATCAGTGCATGATCAGTCACGTGATCAGTGCATGATCAGCCACGTGATCAGTGCATGATCAGTCACGTGACCAGTGCATGGTAGCTACGTGATCAGTGCATGACAGCCACGTGATCAGTGCATGATAGCCACGTGATCAGTGCATGAGTCACGTGATCAGTGTATGATCAGCCACGTGATCAGTGCATGATGCCACGTGATCAGTGCATGATAGTCACGTGACAGTGCATGATCAGCCACGTGATCAGTGCATGATCAGCCACGTGATCAGTGCATGATAGCCACGTGATCAGTGCATGATCAGTCACGTGATCAGTGCATGATCAGCCACGTGATCAGTGCATGATCAGCGTGATCAGTGCATGATCAGCCACGTGATCAGTGCATGATAGCCACGTGATCAGTGCATGATCAGTCACGTGATCAGTGCATGATCAGCCACGTGATCAGTGCATGATCAGTCACGTGATCAGTGCATGATCAGCCACGTGATCAGTGCATGATAGCCACGTGATCAGTGCATGATAGCCACGTGATCAGTGCATGATCAGTCACGTGATCAGTGCATGATCAGCCACGTGATCAGTGCATGATCAGCCACGTGATCAGTGCATGATCAGCCACGTGATCAGTGCATGATCAGCCACGTGATCAGTGCATGATAGAGACGTGAACAGTGCATGATCAGCCACGTGATCAGTGCATGATATCCAAGTGATCAGTGCATGATCATCACGTGATCAGTGTATGATCAGCCACGTGAACAGTGCATGCTCAGTCACGTGATCTGGGCCTGCTGAGCTGCGTGATTACTGTCTGCTCATCTGCTTGACAATTGCCAGCTGAGCTGCACGATTCCTGCCTGTCATCTGCTTGACAATTGCCAGCTGTGCTGCGTAATTCCTGCCTGCTCAGCTGCTTGATTATTGCCAGCTGAGCAGCATGATTCCTCACACCTGAGTTCCATGATTATTGCCTGCTGACTGTTTGATTCGTGCCTACTCAGCTCTTTGTTTATTGCCTCCAGAGGCACATGATCAGTGTATGATAGCAAACATGATCAGCGCATGATCAGTCACATGATCAGCGCCATTAAGTCACGTGATCACTACATGATAGTCATGTGATCAGTCCATGCTCAGTCACGGTATCAGTGCATGATCAGCCACGTGATCAGTGCATGATCTGTCACAAGATTAGTGTATGATCATCCACGTGATCAGTGCATGGGCAGTCATGTGATCAGTGCATGATATAGACGTGATCAGTGCATGATCAGTCTCGTGATCAGTGCATGATAGCCACGTGATCAGTGCATGATCAGTCACCTGATGGGTGTATGATCATTCACGTGACCTGTACATGGTAGCTACATGATCATTGCATGATCAGCCACGTGAGTAGTGCATGATAGCCACGTGATCACTGCATGATCAGTCACGTGATCAGTGCATGATCAGTCATGTGACCAGTACATGGTAGCTGCGTGATCATGGCATGATCAGCCACGTGAGCAGTGCATGATAGCCACGTGATCAGTGCATGATCAGACACGTGATCAGTGCATGATCAGTCACGTGATCAGTGCATGATCAGCCACGTGATCAGTGCATGACCAGGCACGTGATCAGTGTATGTCAGCCACGTGATCAGTGCATGATAGCCACGTGATCAGTGCATGATCAGTCACGTGATCAGTGCATGATCAGTTATGTGATCAGTGCATGATCAGCCACGTGATCAGTGCATGATCAGCCACGTGATCAGTGCATGATCAATTACGTGATCAGTGCATGATCAGTCACGTGACAGTACATGGTAGCTACGTGATCATTGCATGATCAGCCACGTGATCAGTGCATGATAGCCACGTGATCAGTGCATGATAGCCACGTGATCAGTGCATGATCAGTCACGTGATACGTGTGTGATCAGCCACGTGATCAGTGCATGATATCCACGTGATCAGTGCATGACAGCCACGTGATCAGTGCATGAGAGCCACGTGATCAGTGCATGATCAGTCACGTGATCATGTGTGATCAGCCACGTGATCAGTGCATGATGAGCCACGTGATCAGTGCATGATCAATTACGTGATCAGTGCATGATCAGTCACGTGACCAGTACATGGTTGCTACGTGATCGTTGCATGATCAGCCACGTGATCAGTGCATGATAGCCACGTGATCAGTGCATGATCAGTCACGTGATCAGTGCATGATCAGTCACGTGAACAGTGCATGATCATTTACGTGATCAGTGCATGATCAGTCACGTGACCAGTATATGGTTGCTACGTGATCATTGCATGATCAGCCACGTGATCAGTGCATGATAGCCACGTGATGTGTGCATGAGTTACGTGATCAGTGTATGATCAGCCACGTGATCAGTGCATGATGCCACGTGATCAGTGCATGATAGTCACGTGACAGTGTGTGATCAGCCACGTGATCAGTGCATGATCAGCCACGTGATCAGTGCATGATAGCCACGTGATCAGTGCATGATCAGTTACGTGATCAGTGCATGATCAGCCACGTGATCAGTGCATGATGCCACGTGATCAGTGCATGATAGTCACGTGATCAGTGTATGATCAGCCACGTGATCAGTGCATGATCAGCCACGTGATCAGTGCATGATCAGTCACGTGATCAGTGTATGATCAGCCACGTGATCAGTGCATGATGCCACGTGATCAGTGCATGATAGTCACGTGACAGTGCATGATCAGCCACGTGATCAGTGCATGATCAGCCACGTGATCAGTGCATGATAGCCACGTGATCAGTGCATGATCAGTCACGTGATCAGTGCATGATCAGCCACGTGATCAGTGCATGATCAGACACGTGATCAGTGTATGATCAGCCACGTGAACAGTGCATGCTCAGTCACGTGATCTGGGCCTGCTGAGCTGCGTGATTACTGTCTGCTCATCTGCTTGACAATTGCCAGCTGAGCTGCACGATTCCTGCCTGTCATCTGCTTGACAATTGCCAGCTGTGCTGCGTAATTCCTGCCTGCTCAGCTGCTTGATTATTGCCAGCTGAGCAGCATGATTCCTCACAGCTGAGTTCCATGATTATTGCCTGCTGACTGTTTGATTCGTGCCTACTCAGCTCTTTGTTTATTGCCTCCAGAGGCACATGATCAGTGTATGATAGCAAACATGATCAGCGCATGATCAGTCACATGATCAGCGCCATTAAGTCACGTGATCACTACATGATAGTCATGTGATCAGTCCATGCTCAGTCACGGTATCAGTGCATGATCAGCCACGTGATCAGTGCATGATCTGTCACAAGATTAGTGTATGATCATCCACGTGATCAGTGCATGGGCAGTCATGTGATCAGTGCATGATATAGACGTGAACAGTGCATGATCAGTCTCGTGATCAGTGCATGATAGCCACGTGATCAGTGCATGATCAGTCACCTGATGGGTGTATGATCATTCACGTGACCTGTACATGGTAGCTACATGATCATTGCATGATCAGCCACGTGAGTAGTTCATGATAGCCACGTGATCACTGCATGATCAGTCACGTGATCAGTGCATGATCAGTCATGTGACCAGTACATGGTAGCTGCGTGATCATGGCATGATCAGCCACGTGAGCAGTGCATGATAGCCACGTGATCAGTGCATGATCAGTCACGTGATCAGTGCATGATCAGTCACGTGATCAGTGCATGATCAGCCACGTGATCAGTGCATGACCAGGCACGTGATCAGTGTATGTCAGCCAAGTGATCAGTGCATGATAGCCACGTGATCAGTGCATGATCAGTCACGTGATCAGTGCATGATCAGTTATGTGATCAGTGTATGATCAGCCACGTGATCAGTGCATGATCAGCCACGTGATCAGTGCATGATCAATTACGTGATCAGTGCATGATCAGTCACGTGACCAGTACATGGTAGCTACGTGATCATTGCATGATCAGCCACGTGATCAGTGCATGATAGCCACGTGATCAGTGCATGATAGCCACGTGATCAGTGCATGATCAGTCATGTGATACGTGTGTGATCAGCCACGTGATCAGTGCATGATATCCACGTGATCAGTGCATGACAGCCACGTGATCAGTGCATGAGAGCCACGTGATCAGTGCATGATCAGTCACGTGATACATGTGTGATCAGCCACGTGATCAGTGCATGATGAGCCACGTGATCAGTGCAGGATCAATTACGTGATCAGTGCATGATCAGTCACGTGACCAGTACATGGTTGCTACGTGATCGTTGCATGATCAGCCACGTGAGCAGAGCATGATAGCCACGTGATCAGTGCATGATCAGTCACGTGATCAGTACATGATCAGTCACGTGAACAGTGCATGATCATTTACGTGATCTTTGCATGATCAGTCACGTGACCAGTATATGGTTGCTACGTGATCATTCCATGACGAGCCACGTGAGCAGTGCATGATAGCCACGTGATGTGTGCATGAGTTACGTGAGCAGAGTATGATCAGCCACGTGATCAGTGCATGAGTGCCACGTGATCAGTGCATGATATGTCACGTGACAGGTGTGTGATCAGCCACGTGAACAGTGCATGTTCAGCCACGTGATCAGTGCATGATAGCCACGTGATCAGTGCATGATCAGTTACGTGAGCAGTGTATGATCAGCCACGTGATCAGTGCATGGTCAGACACGTGAACAGTGTATGATCAGCCACGTGATCAGTGCATGATATCCAAGTGATCAGTGCATGATCATCACGTGATCAGTGTATGATCAGCCACGTGAACAGTGCATGCTCAGTCACGTGATCTGGGCCTGCTGAGCTGCGTGATTACTGTCTGCTCATCTGCTTGACAATTGCCAGCTGAGCTGCACGATTCCTGCCTGTCATCTGCTTGACAATTGCCAGCTGTGCTGCGTAATTCCTGCCTGCTCAGCTGCTTGATTATTGCCAGCTGAGCAGCATGATTCCTCACACCTGAGTTCCATGATTATTGCCTGCTGACTGTTTGATTCGTGCCTACTCAGCTCTTTGTTTATTGCCTCCAGAGGCACATGATCAGTGTATGATAGCAAACATGATCAGCGCATGATCAGTCACATGATCAGCGCCATTAAGTCACGTGATCACTACATGATAGTCATGTGATCAGTCCATGCTCAGTCACGGTATCAGTGCATGATCAGCCACGTGATCAGTGCATGATCTGTCACAAGATTAGTGTATGATCATCCACGTGATCAGTGCATGGGCAGTCATGTGATCAGTGCATGATATAGACGTGATCAGTGCATGATCAGTCTCGTGATCAGTGCATGATAGCCACGTGATCAGTGCATGATCAGTCACCTGATGGGTGTATGATCATTCACGTGACCTGTACATGGTAGCTACATGATCATTGCATGATCAGCCACGTGAGTAGTGCATGATAGCCACGTGATCACTGCATGATCAGTCACGTGATCAGTGCATGATCAGTCATGTGACCAGTACATGGTAGCTGCGTGATCATTGCATGATCAGCCACGTGATCAGTGCATGATAGCCACGTGATCAGTGCATGATCAGCCACGTGATCAGTGCATGATCAGTCACGTGATCAGTGCATGATCAGCCACGTGATCAGTGCATGATATCCACGTGATCAGTGCATGATAGCCACGTGATCAGTGCATGATAGCCACGTGATCAGTGCATGATCAGTCACGTGATCATGTGTGATCAGCCACGTGATCAGTGCATGATCAGCCACGTGATCAGTGCATGATCAATTACGTGATCAGTGCATGATCAGTCACGTGACCAGTACATGGTTGCTACGTGATCGTTGCATGATCAGCCACGTGATCAGTGCATGATAGCCACGTGATCAGTGCATGATCAGTCACGTGATCAGTGCATGATCAGTCACGTGATCAGTGCATGATCATTTACGTGATCAGTGCATGATCAGTCACGTGACCAGTATATGGTAGCTACGTGATCATTGCATGACGAGCCACGTGATCAGTGCATGATAGCCACGTGATGTGTGCATGAGTTACGTGATCAGTGTATGATCAGCCACGTGATCAGTGCATGAGTGCCACGTGATCAGTGCATGATAGTCACGTGACAGTGTGTGATCAGCCACGTGATCAGTGCATGATCAGCCACGTGATCAGTGCATGATAGCCACGTGATCAGTGCATGATCAGTTACGTGATCAGTGCATGATCAGCCACGTGATCAGTGCATGATCAGACACGTGATCAGTGTATGATCAGCCACGTGATCAGTGCATGATAGCCACGTGATCAGTGCATGATAGCCACGTGATCAGTGCATGATCAGTCACGTGATCAGTGCATGATCAGCCACGTGATCAGTGCATGATCAGTCACGTGATCAGTGCATGATCATCCACGTGATCAGTGCATGATCAGTCACGTGATCAGTGCATGATATAGACGTGAACAGTGCATGATCAGCCACGTGATCAGTGCATGATATCCAAGTGATCAGTGCATGATCATCACGTGATCAGTGTATGATCAGCCACGTGAACAGTGCATGCTCAGTCACGTGATCAGGGCCTGCTGAGCTGCGTGATTACTGTCTGCTCATCTGCTTGACAATTGCCAGCTGAGCTGCACGATTCCTGCCTGTCATCTGCTTGACAATTGCCAGCTGTGCTGCGTAATTCCTGCCTGCTCAGCTGCTTGATTATTGCCAGCTGAGCAGCATGATTCCTCACAGCTGAGTTCCATGATTATTGCCTGCTGACTGTTTGATTCGTGCCTACTCAGCTCTTTGTTTATTGCCTCCAGAGGCACATGATCAGTGTATGATAGCAAACATGATCAGCGCATGATCAGTCACATGATCAGTGCCATTAAGTCACGTGATCACTACATGATAGTCATGTGATCAGTCCATGCTCAGTCACGGTATCAGTGCATGATCAGCCACGTGATCAGTGCATGATCAGCCACGTGATCAGTGCATGATCAGCCACGTGATCAGTGCATGATCAGCCACGTGATCAGTGCATGATGCCACGTGATCAGTGCATGATCAGTCACGTGATCAGTGCATGATCAGCCACGTGATCAGTGCATGATCAGCCACGTGATCAGTGCATGATAGCCACGTGATCAGTGCATGATCAGTCACGTGATCAGTGCATGATCAGTCACGTGATCAGTGCATGATCAGCCACGTGATCAGTGCATGATAGCCACGTGATCAGTGCATGATCAGCCACGTGATCAGTGCATGATAGCCACGTGATCAGTGCATGATCAGTCACGTGATCAGTGCATGATCAGCCACGTGATCAGTGCATGATCAGCCACGTGATCAGTGCATGATCAGCCACGTGATCAGTGCATGATCAGTCACGTGATCAGTGCATGATCAGCCACGTGATCAGTGCATGATCAGCCACGTGATCAGTGCATGATCAGTCACGTGATCAGTGCATGATCAGTCACGTGATCAGTGCATGATCAGTCACGTGATCAGTGCATGATCAGCCACGTGATCAGTGCATGATCAGCCACGTGATCAGTGCATGATCAGTCACGTGATCAGTGCATGATAGCTACGTGATCAGTGCATGATCAGCCACGTGATCAGTGCATGATCAGCCACGTGATCAGTGCATGATAGCCACGTGATCAGTGCATGATCAGCCACGTGATCAGTGCATGATCAGCCACGTGATCAGTGCATGATCAGCCACGTGATCAGTGCATGATCAGTTACGTGAGCAGTGTATGATCAGCCACGTGATCAGTGCATGGTCAGACACGTGAACAGTGTATGATCAGCCACGTGATCAGTGCATGATATCCAAGTGATCAGTGCATGATCAATCACGTGATCAGTGTATGATCAGCCACGTGAACAGTGCATGCTCAGTCACGTGATCAGGGCCTGCTGAGCTGCGTGATTACTGTCTGCTCATCTGCTTGACAATTGCCAGCTGAGCTGCACGATTCCTGCCTGTCATCTGCTTGACAATTGCCAGCTGTGCTGCGTAATTCCTGCCTGCTCAGCTGCTTGATTATTGCCAGCTGAGCAGCATGATTCCTCACAGCTGAGTTCCATGATTATTGCCTGCTGACTGTTTGATTCGTGCCTACTCAGCTCTTTGTTTATTGCCTCCAGAGGCACATGATCAGTGTATGATAGCAAACATGATCAGCGCATGATCAGTCACATGATCAGCGCCATTAAGTCACGTGATCACTACATGATAGTCATGTGATCAGTCCATGCTCAGTCACGGTATCAGTGCATGATCAGCCACGTGATCAGTGCATGATAGCCACGTGATCAGTGCATGATCAGCCACGTGATCAGTGCATGATCAGCCACGTGATCAGTGCATGATGCTACGTGATCAGTGCATGATCAGTCACGTGATCAGTGCATGATCAGTCACGTGATCAGTGCATGATCAGCCACGTGATCAGTGCATGATAGCCACGTGATCAGTGCATGATCAGTCACGTGATCAGTGCATGATCAGTCACGTGACCAGTACATGGTAGCTACATGATCATTGCATGATCAGCCACGTGATAGTGCATGATAGCCACGTGATCAGTGCATGATCAGTCACGTGATCAGTGCATGATCAGTCATGTGATCAGTGCATGATCAGGCACGTGATCAGTGCATGATCAGCCACGTGATCAGTGCATGATAGCCACGTGATCAGTGCATGATCAGTCACGTGATCAGTGCATGATCAGTCACGTGATCAGTGCATGATCAGCCACGTGATCAGTGCATGATCAATTACGTGATCAGTGCATGATCAGTCACGTGACCAGTACATGGTAGCTACGTGATCAGTGCATGATCAGCCACGTGATCAGTGCATGATAGCCACGTGATCAGTGCATGATCAGTCACGTGATCAGTGCATGATCAGCCACGTGATCAGTGCATGATCAGTTACGTGATCAGTGCATGATCAGTCACGTGACCAGTGCATGGTAGCTACGTGATCAGTGCATGATCAGCCACGTGATCAGTGCATGATAGCCACGTGATCAGTGCATGATCAGTCACGTGATCAGTGCATGATCAGTCACGTGATCAGTGCATGATCAGCCACGTGATCAGTGCATGATCAGTCACGTGATCAGTGCATGATAGCCACGTGATCAGTGCATGATCAGCCACGTGATCAGTGCATGATAGCCACGTGATCAGTGCATGATCAGTCACGTGATCAGTGTATGATCAGCCACGTGATCAGTGCATGATCAGTCACGTGATCAGTGCATGATCATCACGTGATCAGTGTATGATCAGCCACGTGAACAGTGCATGCTCAGTCACGTGATCTGGGCCTGCTGAGCTGCGTGATTACTGTCTGCTCATCTGCTTGACAATTGCCAGCTGAGCTGCACGATTCCTGCCTGTCATCTGCTTGACAATTGCCAGCTGTGCTGCGTAATTCCTGCCTGCTCAGCTGCTTGATTATTGCCAGCTGAGCAGCATGATTCCTCACAGCTGAGTTCCATGATTATTGCCTGCTGACTGTTTGATTCGTGCCTACTCAGCTCTTTGTTTATTGCCTCCAGAGGCACATGATCAGTGTATGATAGCAAACATGATCAGTGCATGATCAGCCACGTGATCAGTGCATGATCTGTCACGTGATCAGTGTATGATCATCCACGTGATCAGTGCATGATAGTCATGTGATCAGTGCATGATATAGACGTGATCAGTGCATGATCAGTCACGTGATCAGTGCATGATAGCCACGTGATCAGTGCATGATCAGTCACCTGATGGGTGTATGATCATTCACGTGACCTGTACATGGTAGCTACATGATCATTGCATGATCAGCCACGTGAGTAGTGCATGATAGCCACGTGATCAGTGCATGATCAGTCACGTGATCAGTGCATGATCAGTCATGTGACCAGTACATGGTAGCTGCGTGATCATGGCATGATCAGCCACGTGAGCAGTGCATGATAGCCACGTGATCAGTGCATGATCAGACACGTGATCAGTGCATGATCAGTCACGTGATCAGTGCATGATCAGCCACGTGATCAGTGCATGATCAGGCACGTGATCAGTGTATGTCAGCCACGTGATCAGTGCATGATAGCCACGTGATCAGTGCATGATCAGTCACGTGATCAGTGCATGATCAGTCACGTGATCAGTGCATGATCAGCCACGTGATCAGTGCATGATCAATTACGTGATCAGTGCATGATCAGTCACGTGACCAGTACATGGTAGCTACGTGATCAGTGCATGATCAGCCACGTGATCAGTGCATGATAGCCACGTGATCAGTGCATGATAGCCACGTGATCAGTGCATGATCAGTCACGTGATCAGTGTGATCAGCCACGTGATCAGTGCATGATCAGTCACGTGATCAGTGCATGATCATCCACGTGATCAGTGCATGATCAGTCATGTGATCAGTGCATGATATAGACGTGATCAGTGCATGATCAGTCACGTGATCAGTGCATGATAGCCACGTGATCAGTGCATGATCAGTCACGTGATCAGTGCATGATCAGTCACGTGACCAGTGCATGATAGCTACGTGATCAGTGCATGATCAGCCACGTGATAGTGCATGATAGCCACGTGATCAGTGCATGATCAGTCACGTGATCAGTGCATGATCAGTCACGTGATCAGTGCATGGTAGCTGCGTGATCATGGCATGATCAGCCACGTGATCAGTGCATGATAGCCACGTGATCAGTGCATGATCAGCCACGTGATCAGTGCATGATCAGTCACGTGATCAGTGCATGATCAGCCACGTGATCAGTGCATGATCAGGCACGTGATCAGTGTATGATCAGCCACGTGATCAGTGCATGATAGCCACGTGATCAGTGCATGATCAGTCACGTGATCAGTGCATGATCAGTCACGTGATCAGTGCATGATCAGCCACGTGATCAGTGCATGATCAGCCACGTGATCAGTGCATGATCAATTACGTGATCAGTGCATGATCAGTCACGTGAGTGCATGGTAGCTACGTGATCATTGCATGATCAGCCACGTGATCAGTGCATGATAGCCACGTGATCAGTGCATGATCAGCCACGTGATCAGTGCATGATCAGTCACGTGATCAGTGCATGATCAGCCACGTGATCAGTGCATGATATCCACGTGATCAGTGCATGATCAGCCACGTGATCAGTGCATGATAGCCACGTGATCAGTGCATGATCAGCCACGTGATCAGTGCATGATAGCCACGTGATCAGTGCATGATCAGTCACGTGATCATGTGTGATCAGCCACGTGATCAGTGCATGATCAGCCACGTGATCAGTGCATGATCAGTCACGTGATCAGTGCATGATCAGTCACGTGATCAGTGCATGATAGCTACGTGATCAGTGCATGATCAGCCACGTGATCAGTGCATGATAGCCACGTGATCAGTGCATGATAGCCACGTGATCAGTGCATGATCAGTCACGTGATCGTGTGTGATCAGCCACGTGATCAGTGCATGATATCCACGTGATCAGTGCATGACAGCCACGTGATCAGTGCATGATAGCCACGTGATCAGTGCATGATCAGTCACGTGATCATGTGTGATCAGCCACGTGATCAGTGCATGATCAGCCACGTGATCAGTGCATGATCAATTACGTGATCAGTGCATGATCAGTCACGTGACCAGTACATGGTTGCTACGTGATCGTTGCATGATCAGCCACGTGATCAGTGCATGATAGCCACGTGATCAGTGCATGATCAGTCACGTGATCAGTGCATGATCAGTCACGTGATCAGTGCATGATCATTACGTGATCAGTGCATGATCAGTCACGTGACCAGTATATGGTAGCTACGTGATCATTGCATGACAGCCACGTGATCAGTGCATGATAGCCACGTGATGTGTGCATGAGTTACGTGATCAGTGTATGATCAGCCACGTGATCAGTGCATGAGTGCCACGTGATCAGTGCATGATAGTCACGTGACAGTGTGTGATCAGCCACGTGATCAGTGCATGATCAGCCACGTGATCAGTGCATGATAGCCACGTGATCAGTGCATGATCAGTCACGTGATCAGTGCATGATCAGCCACGTGATCAGTGCATGATCAGACACGTGATCAGTGTATGATCAGCCACGTGATCAGTGCATGATATCCACGTGATCAGTGCATGATCAGTCACGTGATCAGTGCATGATCAGCCACGTGATCAGTGCATGATCAGTCACGTGATCAGTGCATGATCAGCCACGTGATCAGTGCATGATAGCCACGTGATCAGTGCATGATCAGCCACGTGATCAGTGCATGATCAGTCATGTGATCGTGCATGATCAGCCACGTGATCAGTGCATGATAGCCACGTGATCAGTGCATGACAGCCACGTGATCAGTGCATGATAGCCACGTGATCAGTGCATGATCAGTCACGTGATCATGTGTGATCAGCCACGTGATCAGTGCATGATCAGCCACGTGATCAGTGCATGATCAATTACGTGATCAGTGCATGATCAGTCACGTGATCAGTGCATGATAGCTACGTGATCAGTGCATGATCAGCCACGTGATCAGTGCATGATAGCCACGTGATCAGTGCATGATCAGTCACGTGATCAGTGCATGATCAGTCACGTGATCAGTGCATGATCAGCCACGTGATCAGTGCATGATCAGTCACGTGACCAGTGCATGGTAGCTACGTGATCAGTGCATGATCAGCCACGTGATCAGTGCATGATAGCCACGTGATCAGTGCATGAGTCACGTGATCAGTGCATGATCAGCCACGTGATCAGTGCATGATGCCACGTGATCAGTGCATGATCAGTCACGTGATCAGTGCATGATCAGCCACGTGATCAGTGCATGATCAGCCACGTGATCAGTGCATGATAGCCACGTGATCAGTGCATGATCAGTCACGTGATCAGTGCATGATCAGCCACGTGATCAGTGCATGATCAGCCACGTGATCAGTGCATGATCAGCCACGTGATCAGTGCATGATAGCCACGTGATCAGTGCATGATCAGTCACGTGATCAGTGCATGATCAGCCACGTGATCAGTGCATGATCAGTCACGTGATCAGTGCATGATCAGCCACGTGATCAGTGCATGATAGCCACGTGATCAGTGCATGATAGCCACGTGATCAGTGCATGATCAGTCACGTGATCAGTGCATGATCAGCCACGTGATCAGTGCATGATCAGCCACGTGATCAGTGCATGATCAGCCACGTGATCAGTGCATGATCAGCCACGTGATCAGTGCATGATAGACACGTGAACAGTGCATGATCAGCCACGTGATCAGTGCATGATATCCAAGTGATCAGTGCATGATCATCACGTGATCAGTGTATGATCAGCCACGTGAACAGTGCATGCTCAGTCACGTGATCTGGGCCTGCTGAGCTGCGTGATTACTGTCTGCTCATCTGCTTGACAATTGCCAGCTGAGCTGCACGATTCCTGCCTGTCATCTGCTTGACAATTGCCAGCTGTGCTGCGTAATTCCTGCCTGCTCAGCTGCTTGATTATTGCCAGCTGAGCAGCATGATTCCTCACACCTGAGTTCCATGATTATTGCCTGCTGACTGTTTGATTCGTGCCTACTCAGCTCTTTGTTTATTGCCTCCAGAGGCACATGATCAGTGTATGATAGCAAACATGATCAGCGCATGATCAGTCACATGATCAGCGCCATTAAGTCACGTGATCACTACATGATAGTCATGTGATCAGTCCATGCTCAGTCACGGTATCAGTGCATGATCAGCCACGTGATCAGTGCATGATCTGTCACATGATTAGTGTATGATCATCCACGTGATCAGTGCATGGGCAGTCATGTGATCAGTGCATGATATAGACGTGATCAGTGCATGATCAGTCTCGTGATCAGTGCATGATAGCCACGTGATCAGTGCATGATCAGTCACCTGATGGGTGTATGATCATTCACGTGACCTGTACATGGTAGCTACATGATCATTGCATGATCAGCCACGTGAGTAGTGCATGATAGCCACGTGATCACTGCATGATCAGTCACGTGATCAGTGCATGATCAGTCATGTGACCAGTACATGGTAGCTGCGTGATCATGGCATGATCAGCCACGTGAGCAGTGCATGATAGCCACGTGATCAGTGCATGATCAGACACGTGATCAGTGCATGATCAGTCACGTGATCAGTGCATGATCAGCCACGTGATCAGTGCATGACCAGGCACGTGATCAGTGTATGTCAGCCAAGTGATCAGTGCATGATAGCCACGTGATCAGTGCATGATCAGTCACGTGATCAGTGCATGATCAGTTACGTGATCAGTGCATGATCAGCCACGTGATCAGTGCATGATCAGCCACATGATCAGTGCATGATCAATTACGTGATCAGTGCATGATCAGTCACGTGACAGTACATGGTAGCTACGTGATCATTGCATGATCAGCCACGTGATCAGTGCATGATAGCCACGTGATCAGTGCATGATAGCCACGTGATCAGTGCATGATCAGTCATGTGATCGTGTGTGATCAGCCACGTGATCAGTGCATGATATCCACGTGATCAGTGCATGACAGCCACGTGATCAGTGCATGAGCCACGTGATCAGTGCATGATCAGTCACGTGATACATGTGTGATCAGCCACGTGATCAGTGCATGATGAGCCACGTGATCAGTGCATGATCAATTACGTGATCAGTGCATGATCAGTCACGTGACCAGTACATGGTTGCTACGTGATCGTGCATGATCAGCCACGTGATCAGTGCATGATAGCCACGTGATCAGTGCATGATCAGTCACGTGATCAGTGCATGATCAGTCACGTGATCAGTGCATGATCATTTACGTGATCAGTGCATGATCAGTCACGTGACCAGTATATGGTTGCTACGTGATCATTGCATGACAGCCACGTGAGCAGTGCATGATAGCCACGTGATGTGTGCATGAGTTACGTGATCAGTGTATGATCAGCCACGTGATCAGTGCATGATGCCACGTGATCAGTGCATGATAGTCACGTGACAGTGTGTGATCAGCCACGTGATCAGTGCATGATCAGCCACGTGATCAGTGCATGATAGCCACGTGATCAGTGCATGATCAGTTACGTGATCAGTGTATGATCAGCCACGTGATCAGTGCATGATGCCACGTGATCAGTGCATGATAGTCACGTGATCAGTGCATGATCAGCCACGTGATCAGTGCATGATCAGCCACGTGATCAGTGCATGATCAGTCACGTGATCAGTGTATGATCAGCCACGTGATCAGTGCATGAGTGCCACGTGATCAGTGCATGATAGTCACGTGACAGTGCATGATCAGCCACGTGATCAGTGCATGATCAGCCACGTGATCAGTGCATGATAGCCACGTGATCAGTGCATGATCAGTCACGTGATCAGTGCATGATCAGCCACGTGATCAGTGCATGATCAGTCACGTGATCAGTGTATGATCAGCCACGTGAACAGTGCATGCTCAGTCACGTGATCAGGGCCTGCTGAGCTGCGTGATTACTGTCTGCTCATCTGCTTGACAATTGCCAGCTGAGCTGCACGATTCCTGCCTGTCATCTGCTTGACAATTGCCAGCTGTGCTGCGTAATTCCTGCCTGCTCAGCTGCTTGATTATTGCCAGCTGAGCAGCATGATTCCTCACAGCTGAGTTCCATGATTATTGCCTGCTGACTGTTTGATTCGTGCCTACTCAGCTCTTTGTTTATTGCCTCCAGAGGCACATGATCAGTGTATGATAGCAAACATGATCAGCGCATGATCAGTCACATGATCAGCGCCATTAAGTCACGTGATCACTACATGATAGTCATGTGATCAGTCCATGCTCAGTCACGGTATCAGTGCATGATCAGCCACGTGATCAGTGCATGATCTGTCACAAGATTAGTGTATGATCATCCACGTGATCAGTGCATGGGCAGTCATGTGATCAGTGCATGATATAGACGTGATCAGTGCATGATCAGTCACGTGATCAGTGCATGATAGCCACGTGATCAGTGCATGATCAGTCACCTGATGGGTGTATGATCATTCACGTGACCTGTACATGGTAGCTACATGATCATTGCATGATCAGCCACGTGAGTAGTTCATGATAGCCACGTGATCAGTGCATGATCAGTCACGTGATCAGTGCATGATCAGTCATGTGACCAGTACATGGTAGCTGCGTGATCATGGCATGATCAGCCACGTGAGCAGTGCATGATAGCCACGTGATCAGTGCATGATCAGTCACGTGATCAGTGCATGATCAGTCACGTGATCAGTGCATGATCAGCCACGTGATCAGTGCATGATCAGGCACGTGATCAGTGCATGTCAGCCAAGTGATCAGTGCATGATAGCCACGTGATCAGTGCATGATCAGTCACGTGATCAGTGCATGATCAGTTATGTGATCAGTGTATGATCAGCCACGTGATCAGTGCATGATCAGCCACGTGATCAGTGCATGATCAATTACGTGATCAGTGCATGATCAGTCACGTGACCAGTACATGGTAGCTACGTGATCATTGCATGATCAGCCACGTGATCAGTGCATGATAGCCACGTGATCAGTGCATGATAGCCACGTGATCAGTGCATGATCAGTCATGTGATACGTGTGTGATCAGCCACGTGATCAGTGCATGATATCCACGTGATCAGTGCATGACAGCCACGTGATCAGTGCATGAGAGCCACGTGATCAGTGCATGATCAGTCACGTGATACATGTGTGATCAGCCACGTGATCAGTGCATGATGAGCCACGTGATCAGTGCAGGATCAATTACGTGATCAGTGCATGATCAGTCACGTGACCAGTACATGGTTGCTACGTGATCGTTGCATGATCAGCCACGTGAGCAGAGCATGATAGCCACGTGATCAGTGCATGATCAGTCACGTGATCAGTACATGATCAGTCACGTGAACAGTGCATGATCATTTACGTGATCTGTGCATGATCAGTCACGTGACCAGTATATGGTTGCTACGTGATCATTCCATGACGAGCCACGTGAGCAGTGCATGATAGCCACGTGATGTGTGCATGAGTTACGTGAGCAGAGTATGATCAGCCACGTGATCAGTGCATGAGTGCCACGTGATCAGTGCATGATATGTCACGTGACAGGTGTGTGATCAGCCACGTGAACAGTGCATGTTCAGCCACGTGATCAGTGCATGATAGCCACGTGATCAGTGCATGATCAGTTACGTGAGCAGTGTATGATCAGCCACGTGATCAGTGCATGGTCAGACACGTGAACAGTGTATGATCAGCCACGTGATCAGTGCATGATATCCAAGTGATCAGTGCATGATCATCACGTGATCAGTGTATGATCAGCCACGTGAACAGTGCATGCTCAGTCACGTGATCTGGGCCTGCTGAGCTGCGTGATTACTGTCTGCTCATCTGCTTGACAATTGCCAGCTGAGCTGCACGATTCCTGCCTGTCATCTGCTTGACAATTGCCAGCTGTGCTGCGTAATTCCTGCCTGCTCAGCTGCTTGATTATTGCCAGCTGAGCAGCATGATTCCTCACACCTGAGTTCCATGATTATTGCCTGCTGACTGTTTGATTCGTGCCTACTCAGCTCTTTGTTTATTGCCTCCAGAGGCACATGATCAGTGTATGATAGCAAACATGATCAGCGCATGATCAGTCACATGATCAGCGCCATTAAGTCACGTGATCACTACATGATAGTCATGTGATCAGTCCATGCTCAGTCACGGTATCAGTGCATGATCAGCCACGTGATCAGTGCATGATCTGTCACATGATTAGTGTATGATCATCCACGTGATCAGTGCATGGGCAGTCATGTGATCAGTGCATGATATAGACGTGATCAGTGCATGATCAGTCTCGTGATCAGTGCATGATAGCCACGTGATCAGTGCATGATCAGTCACCTGATGGGTGTATGATCATTCACGTGACCTGTACATGGTAGCTACATGATCATTGCATGATCAGCCACGTGAGTAGTGCATGATAGCCACGTGATCACTGCATGATCAGTCACGTGATCAGTGCATGATCAGTCATGTGACCAGTACATGGTAGCTGCGTGATCATTGCATGATCAGCCACGTGATCAGTGCATGATAGCCACGTGATCAGTGCATGATCAGCCACGTGATCAGTGCATGATCAGTCACGTGATCGTGTGTGATCAGCCACGTGATCAGTGCATGATATCCACGTGATCAGTGCATGACAGCCACGTGATCAGTGCATGATAGCCACGTGATCAGTGCATGATCAGTCACGTGATCATGTGTGATCAGCCACGTGATCAGTGCATGATCAGCCACGTGATCAGTGCATGATCAATTACGTGATCAGTGCATGATCAGTCACGTGACCAGTACATGGTTGCTACGTGATCGTTGCATGATCAGCCACGTGATCAGTGCATGATAGCCACGTGATCAGTGCATGATCAGTCACGTGATCAGTGCATGATCAGTCACGTGATCAGTGCATGATCATTACGTGATCAGTGCATGATCAGTCACGTGACCAGTATATGGTAGCTACGTGATCATTGCATGACAGCCACGTGATCAGTGCATGATAGCCACGTGATCAGTGCATGAGTTACGTGATCAGTGTATGATCAGCCACGTGATCAGTGCATGAGTGCCACGTGATCAGTGCATGATAGTCACGTGACAGTGTGTGATCAGCCACGTGATCAGTGCATGATCAGCCACGTGATCAGTGCATGATAGCCACGTGATCAGTGCATGATCAGTTACGTGATCAGTGCATGATCAGCCACGTGATCAGTGCATGATCAGACACGTGATCAGTGTATGATCAGCCACGTGATCAGTGCATGATAGCCACGTGATCAGTGCATGATAGCCACGTGATCAGTGCATGATCAGTCACGTGATACAGTGCATGATCAGCCACGTGATCAGTGCATGATCAGTCACGTGATCAGTGCATGATCATCCACGTGATCAGTGCATGATCAGTCACGTGATCAGTGCATGATATAGACGTGAACAGTGCATGATCAGCCACGTGATCAGTGCATGATATCCAGTGATCAGTGCATGATCATCACGTGATCAGTGTATGATCAGCCACGTGAACAGTGCATGCTCAGTCACGTGATCAGGGCCTGCTGAGCTGCGTGATTACTGTCTGCTCATCTGCTTGACAATTGCCAGCTGAGCTGCACGATTCCTGCCTGTCATCTGCTTGACAATTGCCAGCTGTGCTGCGTAATTCCTGCCTGCTCAGCTGCTTGATTATTGCCAGCTGAGCAGCATGATTCCTCACAGCTGAGTTCCATGATTATTGCCTGCTGACTGTTTGATTCGTGCCTACTCAGCTCTTTGTTTATTGCCTCCAGAGGCACATGATCAGTGTATGATAGCAAACATGATCAGCGCATGATCAGTCACATGATCAGCGCCATTAAGTCACGTGATCACTACATGATAGTCATGTGATCAGTCCATGCTCAGTCACGGTATCAGTGCATGATCAGCCACGTGATCAGTGCATGATCAGCCACGTGATCAGTGCATGATCAGCCACGTGATCAGTGCATGATCAGTCACGTGATCAGTGCATGATGCCACGTGATCAGTGCATGATCAGTCACGTGATCAGTGCATGATCAGTCACGTGATCAGTGCATGATCAGCCACGTGATCAGTGCATGATAGCCACGTGATCAGTGCATGATCAGTCACGTGATCAGTGCATGATCAGTCACGTGATCAGTGCATGATCAGCCACGTGATCAGTGCATGATAGCCACGTGATCAGTGCATGATCAGCCACGTGATCAGTGCATGATAGCCACGTGATCAGTGCATGATCAGTCACGTGATCAGTGCATGATCAGTCACGTGATCAGTGCATGATCAGCCACGTGATCAGTGCATGATCAGCCACGTGATCAGTGCATGATCAGTCACGTGATCAGTGCATGATCAGCCACGTGATCAGTGCATGATCAGCCACGTGATCAGTGCATGATCAGTCACGTGATCAGTGCATGATCAGTCACGTGATCAGTGCATGATCAGTCACGTGATCAGTGCATGATCAGCCACGTGATCAGTGCATGATCAATTACGTGATCAGTGCATGATCAGTCACGTGATCAGTGCATGATAGCTACGTGATCAGTGCATGATCAGCCACGTGATCAGTGCATGATCAGCCACGTGATCAGTGCATGATAGCCACGTGATCAGTGCATGATCAGCCACGTGATCAGTGCATGATCAGCCACGTGATCAGTGCATGATCAGCCACGTGATCAGTGCATGATCAGTTACGTGAGCAGTGTATGATCAGCCACGTGATCAGTGCATGGTCAGACACGTGAACAGTGTATGATCAGCCACGTGATCAGTGCATGATATCCAAGTGATCAGTGCATGATCAATCACGTGATCAGTGTATGATCAGCCACGTGAACAGTGCATGCTCAGTCACGTGATCAGGGCCTGCTGAGCTGCGTGATTACTGTCTGCTCATCTGCTTGACAATTGCCAGCTGAGCTGCACGATTCCTGCCTGTCATCTGCTTGACAATTGCCAGCTGTGCTGCGTAATTCCTGCCTGCTCAGCTGCTTGATTATTGCCAGCTGAGCAGCATGATTCCTCACACCTGAGTTCCATGATTATTGCCTGCTGACTGTTTGATTCGTGCCTACTCAGCTCTTTGTTTATTGCCTCCAGAGGCACATGATCAGTGTATGATAGCAAACATGATCAGTGCATGATCAGTCACATGATCAGCGCCATTAAGTCACGTGATCACTACATGATAGTCATGTGATCAGTCCATGCTCAGTCACGGTATCAGTGCATGATCAGCCACGTGATCAGTGCATGATAGCCACGTGATCAGTGCATGATCAGCCACGTGATCAGTGCATGATCAGCCACGTGATCAGTGCATGATGCTACGTGATCAGTGCATGATCAGTCACGTGATCAGTGCATGATCAGGCACGTGATCAGTGCATGATCAGCCACGTGATCAGTGCATGATAGCCACGTGATCAGTGCATGATCAGTCACGTGATCAGTGCATGATCAGTCACGTGACCAGTACATGGTAGCTA
Organism: Bos javanicus; assembly: GCF_032452875.1. NCBI lineage: Eukaryota > Metazoa > Chordata > Mammalia > Artiodactyla > Bovidae > Bos > Bos javanicus. The sequence goes on along the minus strand of NW_026894104.1, from coordinate 125,799 downwards.
CGTGATCATTGCATGATCAGCCACGTGATAGTGCATGATAGCCACGTGATCAGTGCATGATCAGTCACGTGATCAGTGCATGATCAGTCATGTGATCAGTGCATGATCAGCACGTGATCAGTGCATGATCAGCCACGTGATCAGTGCATGATAGCCACGTGATCAGTGCATGATCAGTCACGTGATCAGTGCATGATCAGTCACGTGATCAGTGCATGATCAGCCACGTGATCAGTGCATGATCAATTACGTGATCAGTGCATGATCAGTCACGTGACCAGTACATGGTAGCTACGTGATCAGTGCATGATCAGCCACGTGATCAGTGCATGATAGCCACGTGATCAGTGCATGATCAGTCACGTGATCAGTGCATGATCAGCCACGTGATCAGTGCATGATCAGTTACGTGATCAGTGCATGATCAGTCACGTGACCAGTACATGGTAGCTACGTGATCAGTGCATGATCAGCCACGTGATCAGTGCATGATAGCCACGTGATCAGTGCATGATCAGTCACGTGATCAGTGCATGATCAGTCACGTGATCAGTGCATGATCAGCCACGTGATCAGTGCATGATCAGTCACGTGATCAGTGCATGATAGCCACGTGATCAGTGCATGATCAGCCACGTGATCAGTGCATGATCAGCCACGTGATCAGTGCATGATCAGTCACGTGATCAGTGTATGATCAGCCACGTGATCAGTGCATGATAGTCACGTGATCAGTGCATGATCATCACGTGATCAGTGTATGATCAGCCACGTGAACAGTGCATGCTCAGTCACGTGATCTGGGCCTGCTGAGCTGCGTGATTACTGTCTGCTCATCTGCTTGACAATTGCCAGCTGAGCTGCACGATTCCTGCCTGTCATCTGCTTGACAATTGCCAGCTGTGCTGCGTAATTCCTGCCTGCTCAGCTGCTTGATTATTGCCAGCTGAGCAGCATGATTCCTCACAGCTGAGTTCCATGATTATTGCCTGCTGACTGTTTGATTCGTGCCTACTCAGCTCTTTGTTTATTGCCTCCAGAGGCACATGATCAGTGTATGATAGCAAACATGATCAGTGCATGATCAGCCACGTGATCAGTGCATGATCTGTCACGTGATCAGTGTATGATCATCCACGTGATCAGTGCATGATAGTCATGTGATCAGTGCATGATATAGACGTGATCAGTGCATGATCAGTCACGTGATCAGTGCATGATAGCCACGTGATCAGTGCATGATCAGTCACCTGATGGGTGTATGATCATTCACGTGACCTGTACATGGTAGCTACATGATCATTGCATGATCAGCCACGTGAGTAGTGCATGATAGCCACGTGATCAGTGCATGATCAGTCACGTGATCAGTGCATGATCAGTCATGTGACCAGTACATGGTAGCTGCGTGATCATGGCATGATCAGCCACGTGAGCAGTGCATGATAGCCACGTGATCAGTGCATGATCAGACACGTGATCAGTGCATGATCAGTCACGTGATCAGTGCATGATCAGCCACGTGATCAGTGCATGATCAGGCACGTGATCAGTGCATGATCAGCCACGTGATCAGTGCATGATAGCCACGTGATCAGTGCATGATCAGTCACGTGATCAGTGCATGATCAGTCACGTGATCAGTGCATGATCAGCCACGTGATCAGTGCATGATCAATTTCGTGATCAGTGCATGATCAGTCACGTGATCAGTGCATGGTAGCTACGTGATCAGTGCATGATCAGCCACGTGATCAGTGCATGATAGCCACGTGATCAGTGCATGATAGCCACGTGATCAGTGCATGATCAGTCACGTGATCAGTGTGATCAGCCACGTGATCAGTGCATGATCAGTCACGTGATCAGTGCATGATCAGCCACGTGATCAGTGCATGCAGTCATGTGATCAGTGCATGATATAGACGTGATCAGTGCATGATCAGTCACGTGATCAGTGCATGATAGCCACGTGATCAGTGCATGATCAGTCACGTGATCAGTGTATGATCAGTCACGTGATCAGTGCATGGTAGCTACATGATCAGTGCATGATCAGCCACGTGATCAGTGCATGATAGCCACGTGATCAGTGCATGATCAGTCACGTGATCAGTGCATGATCAGTCATGTGATCAGTGCATGGTAGCTGCGTGATCATGCATGATCAGCCACGTGAGCAGTGCATGATAGCCACGTGATCAGTGCATGATCAGCCACGTGATCAGTGCATGATCAGTCACGTGATCAGTGCATGATCAGCCACGTGATCAGTGCATGATCAGGCACGTGATCAGTGTATGATCAGCCACGTGATCAGTGCATGATAGCCACGTGATCAGTGCATGATCAGTCACGTGATCAGTGCATGATCAGTCACGTGATCAGTGCATGATCAGCCACGTGATCAGTGCATGATCAGCCACGTGATCAGTGCATGATCAGTCACGTGATCAGTGCATGATCAGTCACGTGATCAGTGCATGATAGCTACGTGATCAGTGCATGATCAGCCACGTGATCAGTGCATGACAGCCACGTGATCAGTGCATGATAGCCACGTGATCAGTGCATGATCAGTCACGTGATCATGTGTGATCAGCCACGTGATCAGTGCATGATCAGCCACGTGATCAGTGCATGATCAATTACGTGATCAGTGCATGATCAGTCACGTGATCAGTACATGGTAGCTACGTGATCATTGCATGATCAGCCACGTGATCAGTGCATGATAGCCACGTGATCAGTGCATGATAGCCACGTGATCAGTGCATGATCAGTCATGTGATACGTGTGTGATCAGCCACGTGATCAGTGCATGATATCCACGTGATCAGTGCATGACAGCCACGTGATCAGTGCATGAGCCACGTGATCAGTGCATGATCAGTCACGTGATACATGTGTGATCAGCCACGTGATCAGTGCATGATGAGCCACGTGATCAGTGCAGGATCAATTACGTGATCAGTGCATGATCAGTCACGTGACCAGTACATGGTTGCTACGTGATCGTTGCATGATCAGCCACGTGAGCAGAGCATGATAGCCACGTGATCAGTGCATGATCAGTCACGTGATCAGTACATGATCAGTCACGTGAACAGTGCATGATCATTTACGTGATCTGTGCATGATCAGTCACGTGACCAGTATATGGTAGCTACGTGATCATTCCATGACGAGCCACGTGAGCAGTGCATGATAGCCACGTGATGTGTGCATGAGTTACGTGAGCAGAGTATGATCAGCCACGTGATCAGTGCATGAGTGCCACGTGATCAGTGCATGATATGTCACGTGACAGGTGTGTGATCAGCCACGTGAACAGTGCATGTTCAGCCACGTGATCAGTGCATGATAGCCACGTGATCAGTGCATGATCAGCCACGTGATCAGTGCATGGTCAGACACGTGAACAGTGTATGATCAGCCACGTGATCAGTGCATGATATCCAAGTGATCAGTGCATGATCATCACGTGATCAGTGTATGATCAGCCACGTGAACAGTGCATGCTCAGTCACGTGATCTGGGCCTGCTGAGCTGCGTGATTACTGTCTGCTCATCTGCTTGACAATTGCCAGCTGAGCTGCACGATTCCTGCCTGTCATCTGCTTGACAATTGCCAGCTGTGCTGCGTAATTCCTGCCTGCTCAGCTGCTTGATTATTGCCAGCTGAGCAGCATGATTCCTCACACCTGAGTTCCATGATTATTGCCTGCTGACTGTTTGATTCGTGCCTACTCAGCTCTTTGTTTATTGCCTCCAGAGGCACATGATCAGTGTATGATAGCAAACATGATCAGCGCATGATCAGTCACATGATCAGCGCCATTAAGTCACGTGATCACTACATGATAGTCATGTGATCAGTCCATGCTCAGTCACGGTATCAGTGCATGATCAGCCACGTGATCAGTGCATGATCTGTCACATGATTAGTGTATGATCATCCACGTGATCAGTGCATGGGCAGTCATGTGATCAGTGCATGATATAGACGTGATCAGTGCATGATCAGTCTCGTGATCAGTGCATGATAGCCACGTGATCAGTGCATGATCAGTCACCTGATGGGTGTATGATCATTCACGTGACCTGTACATGGTAGCTACATGATCATTGCATGATCAGCCACGTGAGTAGTGCATGATAGCCACGTGATCACTGCATGATCAGTCACGTGATCAGTGCATGATCAGTCATGTGACCAGTACATGGTAGCTGCGTGATCATGGCATGATCAGCCACGTGAGCAGTGCATGATAGCCACGTGATCAGTGCATGATCAGACACGTGATCAGTGCATGATCAGTCACGTGATCAGTGCATGATCAGCCACGTGATCAGTGCATGACCAGCACGTGATCAGTGCATGATCAGCGTGTGATCAGTGCATGATCAGTCACGTGATCAGTGCATGATCAGTCACGTGATCAGTGCATGATCAGCCACGTGATCAGTGCATGATCAGCCACGTGATCAGTGCATGATCAATTACGTGATCAGTGCATGATCAGTCACGTGACCAGTACATGGTAGCTACGTGATCATTGCATGATCAGCCACGTGATCAGTGCATGACAGCCACGTGATCAGTGCATGATAGCCACGTGATCAGTGCATGATCAGTCACGTGATCATGTGTGATCAGCCACGTGATCAGTGCATGATCAGCCACGTGATCAGTGCATGATCAGTTACGTGATCAGTGCATGATCAGTCACGTGATCAGTGCATGGTCAGCACGTGATCAGTGCATGATCAGCCACGTGATCAGTGCATGATCAGCCACGTGATCAGTGTATGATCAGCCACGTGAACAGTGCATGCTCAGTCACGTGATCTGGGCCTGCTGAGCTGCGTGATTACTGTCTGCTCATCTGCTTGACAATTGCCAGCTGAGCTGCACGATTCCTGCCTGTCATCTGCTTGACAATTGCCAGCTGTGCTGCGTAATTCCTGCCTGCTCAGCTGCTTGATTATTGCCAGCTGAGCAGCATGATTCCTCACAGCTGAGTTCCATGATTATTGCCTGCTGACTGTTTGATTCGTGCCTACTCAGCTCTTTGTTTATTGCCTCCAGAGGCACATGATCAGTGTATGATAGCAAACATGATCAGTGCATGATCAGTCACATGATCAGCGCCATTAAGTCACGTGATCACTACATGATAGTCATGTGATCAGTCCATGCTCAGTCACGGTATCAGTGCATGATCAGCCACGTGATCAGTGCATGATCTGTCACATGATTAGTGTATGATCATCCACGTGATCAGTGCATGGGCAGTCATGTGATCAGTGCATGATATAGACGTGATCAGTGCATGATCAGTCACGTGATCAGTGCATGATAGCCACGTGATCAGTGCATGATCAGTCACGTGATCATGTGTGATCAGCCACGTGATCAGTGCATGATCAGCCACGTGATCAGTGCATGATCAGCCACGTGATCAGTGCATGATCAGTCACGTGATCAGTGCATGATAGCTATGTGATCAGTGCATGATCAGCCACGTGATCAGTGCATGATAGCCACGTGATCAGTGCATGATAGCCACGTGATCAGTGCATGATCAGTCATGTGATACGTGTGTGATCAGCCACGTGATCAGTGCATGATATCCACGTGATCAGTGCATGACAGCCACGTGATCAGTGCATGATAGCCACGTGATCAGTGCATGATCAGTCACGTGATACATGTGTGATCAGCCACGTGATCAGTGCATGATGAGCCACGTGATCAGTGCATGATCAATTACGTGATCAGTGCATGATCAGTCACGTGACCAGTACATGGTTGCTACGTGATCGTTGCATGATCAGCCACGTGAGCAGAGCATGATAGCCACGTGATCAGTGCATGATCAGTCACGTGATCAGTACATGATCAGTCACGTGAACAGTGCATGATCATTTACGTGATCTGTGCATGATCAGTCACGTGACCAGTATATGGTAGCTACGTGATCATTCCATGACGAGCCACGTGAGCAGTGCATGATAGCCACGTGATGTGTGCATGAGTTACGTGAGCAGAGTATGATCAGCCACGTGATCAGTGCATGAGTGCCACGTGATCAGTGCATGATATGTCACGTGACAGGTGTGTGATCAGCCACGTGAACAGTGCATGTTCAGCCACGTGATCAGTGCATGATAGCCACGTGATCAGTGCATGATCAGTTACGTGAGCAGTGTATGATCAGCCACGTGATCAGTGCATGGTCAGACACGTGAACAGTGTATGATCAGCCACGTGATCAGTGCATGATATCCAAGTGATCAGTGCATGATCATCACGTGATCAGTGTATGATCAGCCACGTGAACAGTGCATGCTCAGTCACGTGATCTGGGCCTGCTGAGCTGCGTGATTACTGTCTGCTCATCTGCTTGACAATTGCCAGCTGAGCTGCACGATTCCTGCCTGTCATCTGCTTGACAATTGCCAGCTGTGCTGCGTAATTCCTGCCTGCTCAGCTGCTTGATTATTGCCAGCTGAGCAGCATGATTCCTCACACCTGAGTTCCATGATTATTGCCTGCTGACTGTTTGATTCGTGCCTACTCAGCTCTTTGTTTATTGCCTCCAGAGGCACATGATCAGTGTATGATAGCAAACATGATCAGCGCATGATCAGTCACATGATCAGCGCCATTAAGTCACGTGATCACTACATGATAGTCATGTGATCAGTCCATGCTCAGTCACGGTATCAGTGCATGATCAGCCACGTGATCAGTGCATGATCTGTCACATGATTAGTGTATGATCATCCACGTGATCAGTGCATGGGCAGTCATGTGATCAGTGCATGATATAGACGTGATCAGTGCATGATCAGTCTCGTGATCAGTGCATGATAGCCACGTGATCAGTGCATGATCAGTCACCTGATGGGTGTATGATCATTCACGTGACCTGTACATGGTAGCTACATGATCATTGCATGATCAGCCACGTGAGTAGTGCATGATAGCCACGTGATCACTGCATGATCAGTCACGTGATCAGTGCATGATCAGTCATGTGACCAGTACATGGTAGCTGCGTGATCATGGCATGATCAGCCACGTGAGCAGTGCATGATAGCCACGTGATCAGTGCATGATCAGTCACGTGATCAGTGCATGATCAGTCACGTGATCAGTGCATGATCAGCCACGTGATCAGTGCATGATCAGGCACGTGATCAGTGTATGTCAGCCACGTGATCAGTGCATGATAGCCACGTGATCAGTGCATGATCAGTCACGTGATCAGTGCATGATCAGTTACGTGATCAGTGCATGATCAGCCACGTGATCAGTGCATGATCAATTACGTGATCAGTGCATGATCAGTCACGTGACCAGTGCATGATAGCTACGTGATCAGTGCATGATCAGCCACGTGATCAGTGCATGATAGCCACGTGATCAGTGCATGATAGCCACGTGATCAGTGCATGATCAGTCATGTGATAGTGTGATCAGCCACGTGATCAGTGCATGATCAGTCACGTGATCAGTGCATGATCAGCCACGTGATCAGTGCATGATCAGTCATGTGATCAGTGCATGATATAGACGTGATCAGTGCATGATCAGTCACGTGATCAGTGCATGATAGCCACGTGATCAGTGCATGATCAGTCACGTGATCAGTGTATGATCATTCACGTGACCAGTGCATGGTAGCTACGTGATCAGTGCATGATCAGCCACGTGATCAGTGCATGATAGCCACGTGATCAGTGCATGATCAGTCACGTGATCAGTGCATGATCAGTCATGTGACCAGTACATGGTAGCTGAGTGATCATGGCATGATCAGCCACGTGAGCAGTGCATGATAGCCACGTGATCAGTGCATGATCAGACACGTGATCAGTGCATGATCAGTCACGTGATCAGTGCATGATCAGCCACGTGATCAGTGCATGATCAGGCATGATCAGTGTATGTCAGCCACGTGATCAGTGCATGATAGCCACGTGATCAGTGCATGATCAGTCACGTGATCAGTGCATGATCAGTCACGTGATCAGTGCATGATCAGCCACGTGATCAGTGCATGATCAGCCACGTGATCAGTGCATGATCAGTCACGTGATCAGTGCATGATCAGTCACGTGATCAGTGCATGGTAGCTACGTGATCAGTGCATGATCAGCCACGTGATCAGTGCATGACAGCCACGTGATCAGTGCATGATAGCCACGTGATCAGTGCATGATCAGTCACGTGATCATGTGTGATCAGCCACGTGATCAGTGCATGATCAGCCACGTGATCAGTGCATGATCAATTACGTGATCAGTGCATGATCAGTCACGTGACCAGTACATGGTAGCTATGTGATCATTGCATGATCAGCCACGTGATCAGTGCATGATAGCCACGTGATCAGTGCATGATAGCCACGTGATCAGTGCATGATCAGTCATGTGATACGTGTGTGATCAGCCACGTGATCAGTGCATGATATCCACGTGATCAGTGCATGACAGCCACGTGATCAGTGCATGAGAGCCACGTGATCAGTGCATGATCAGTCACGTGATACATGTGTGATCAGCCACGTGATCAGTGCATGATGAGCCACGTGATCAGTGCAGGATCAATTACGTGATCAGTGCATGATCAGTCACGTGACCAGTACATGGTTGCTACGTGATCGTTGCATGATCAGCCACGTGAGCAGAGCATGATAGCCACGTGATCAGTGCATGATCAGTCACGTGATCAGTACATGATCAGTCACGTGAACAGTGCATGATCATTTACGTGATCTGTGCATGATCAGTCACGTGACCAGTATATGGTTGCTACGTGATCATTCCATGACGAGCCACGTGAGCAGTGCATGATAGCCACGTGATGTGTGCATGAGTTACGTGAGCAGAGTATGATCAGCCACGTGATCAGTGCATGAGTGCCACGTGATCAGTGCATGATATGTCACGTGACAGGTGTGTGATCAGCCACGTGAACAGTGCATGTTCAGCCACGTGATCAGTGCATGATAGCCACGTGATCAGTGCATGATCAGCCACGTGATCAGTGCATGGTCAGACACGTGAACAGTGTATGATCAGCCACGTGATCAGTGCATGATATCCAAGTGATCAGTGCATGATCATCACGTGATCAGTGTATGATCAGCCACGTGAACAGTGCATGCTCAGTCACGTGATCTGGGCCTGCTGAGCTGCGTGATTACTGTCTGCTCATCTGCTTGACAATTGCCAGCTGAGCTGCACGATTCCTGCCTGTCATCTGCTTGACAATTGCCAGCTGTGCTGCGTAATTCCTGCCTGCTCAGCTGCTTGATTATTGCCAGCTGAGCAGCATGATTCCTCACACCTGAGTTCCATGATTATTGCCTGCTGACTGTTTGATTCGTGCCTACTCAGCTCTTTGTTTATTGCCTCCAGAGGCACATGATCAGTGTATGATAGCAAACATGATCAGCGCATGATCAGTCACATGATCAGCGCCATTAAGTCACGTGATCACTACATGATAGTCATGTGATCAGTCCATGCTCAGTCACGGTATCAGTGCATGATCAGCCACGTGATCAGTGCATGATCTGTCACAAGATTAGTGTATGATCATCCACGTGATCAGTGCATGGGCAGTCATGTGATCAGTGCATGATATAGACGTGATCAGTGCATGATCAGTCTCGTGATCAGTGCATGATAGCCACGTGATCAGTGCATGATCAGTCACCTGATGGGTGTATGATCATTCACGTGACCTGTACATGGTAGCTACATGATCATTGCATGATCAGCCACGTGAGTAGTGCATGATAGCCACGTGATCACTGCATGATCAGTCACGTGATCAGTGCATGATCAGTCATGTGACCAGTACATGGTAGCTGCGTGATCATGGCATGATCAGCCACGTGAGCAGTGCATGATAGCCACGTGATCAGTGCATGATCAGACACGTGATCAGTGCATGATCAGTCACGTGATCAGTGCATGATCAGCCACGTGATCAGTGCATGACCAGGCACGTGATCAGTGTATGTCAGCCACGTGATCAGTGCATGATAGCCACGTGATCAGTGCATGATCAGTCACGTGATCAGTGCATGATCAGTCATGTGATCAGTGCATGATCAGCCACGTGATCAGTGCATGATCAGCCACGTGATCAGTGCATGATCAATTACGTGATCAGTGCATGATCAGTCACGTGACCAGTACATGGTAGCTACGTGATCATTGCATGATCAGCCACGTGATCAGTGCATGATAGCCACGTGATCAGTGCATGATAGCCACGTGATCAGTGCATGATCAGTCACGTGATCATGTGTGATCAGCCACGTGATCAGTGCATGATCAGCCACGTGATCAGTGCATGATCAGTTACGTGATCAGTGCATGATCAGTCACGTGATCAGTGCATGTCAGCCACGTGATCAGTGCATGATCAGCCACGTGATCAGTGCATGATCATCACGTGATCAGTGTATGATCAGCCACGTGAACAGTGCATGCTCAGTCACGTGATCTGGGCCTGCTGAGCTGCGTGATTACTGTCTGCTCATCTGCTTGACAATTGCCAGCTGAGCTGCACGATTCCTGCCTGTCATCTGCTTGACAATTGCCAGCTGTGCTGCGTAATTCCTGCCTGCTCAGCTGCTTGATTATTGCCAGCTGAGCAGCATGATTCCTCACACCTGAGTTCCATGATTATTGCCTGCTGACTGTTTGATTCGTGCCTACTCAGCTCTTTGTTTATTGCCTCCAGAGGCACATGATCAGTGTATGATAGCAAACATGATCAGTGCATGATCAGTCACATGATCAGCGCCATTAAGTCACGTGATCACTACATGATAGTCATGTGATCAGTCCATGCTCAGTCACGGTATCAGTGCATGATCAGCCACGTGATCAGTGCATGATCTGTCACATGATCAGTGTATGATCATCCACGTGATCAGTGCATGGGCAGTCATGTGATCAGTGCATGATATAGACGTGATCAGTGCATGATCAGTCACGTGATCAGTGCATGATAGCCACGTGATCAGTGCATGATCAGTCACGTGATCATGTGTGATCAGCCACGTGATCAGTGCATGATCAGCCACGTGATCAGTGCATGATCAGCCACGTGATCAGTGCATGATCAGTCACGTGATCAGTGCATGGTAGCTACGTGATCAGTGCATGATCAGCCACGTGATCAGTGCATGATAGCCACGTGATCAGTGCATGATAGCCACGTGATCAGTGCATGATCAGTCACGTGATACGTGTGTGATCAGCCACGTGATCAGTGCATGATGAGCCACGTGATCAGTGCATGATCAATTACGTGATCAGTGCATGATCAGTCACGTGACCAGTACATGGTTGCTACGTGATCGTTGCATGATCAGCCACGTGAGCAGTGCATGATAGCCACGTGATCAGTGCATGATCAGTCACGTGATCAGTACATGATCAGTCACGTGAACAGTGCATGATCATTTACGTGATCAGTGCATGATCAGTCACGTGACCAGTATATGGTAGCTACGTGATCATTCCATGACGAGCCACGTGAGCAGTGCATGATAGCCACGTGATGTGTGCATGAGTTACGTGAGCAGTATGATCAGCCACGTGATCAGTGCATGAGTGCCACGTGATCAGTGCATGATATGTCACGTGACAGGTGTGTGATCAGCCACGTGAACAGTGCATGTTCAGCCACGTGATCAGTGCATGATAGCCACGTGATCAGTGCATGATCAGTTACGTGAGCAGTGTATGATCAGCCACGTGATCAGTGCATGGTCAGACACGTGAACAGTGTATGATCAGCCACGTGATCAGTGCATGATATCCAAGTGATCAGTGCATGATCATCACGTGATCAGTGTATGATCAGCCACGTGAACAGTGCATGCTCAGTCACGTGATCTGGGCCTGCTGAGCTGCGTGATTACTGTCTGCTCATCTGCTTGACAATTGCCAGCTGAGCTGCACGATTCCTGCCTGTCATCTGCTTGACAATTGCCAGCTGTGCTGCGTAATTCCTGCCTGCTCAGCTGCTTGATTATTGCCAGCTGAGCAGCATGATTCCTCACACCTGAGTTCCATGATTATTGCCTGCTGACTGTTTGATTCGTGCCTACTCAGCTCTTTGTTTATTGCCTCCAGAGGCACATGATCAGTGTATGATAGCAAACATGATCAGCGCATGATCAGTCACATGATCAGCGCCATTAAGTCACGTGATCACTACATGATAGTCATGTGATCAGTCCATGCTCAGTCACGGTATCAGTGCATGATCAGCCACGTGATCAGTGCATGATCTGTCACATGATTAGTGTATGATCATCCACGTGATCAGTGCATGGGCAGTCATGTGATCAGTGCATGATATAGACGTGATCAGTGCATGATCAGTCTCGTGATCAGTGCATGATAGCCACGTGATCAGTGCATGATCAGTCACGTGATCATGTATGATCAGCCACGTGATCAGTGCATGATCAGCCACGTGATCAGTGCATGATCAGCCACGTGATCAGTGCATGATCAGTCACGTGATCAGTGCATGATAGCTACGTGATCAGTGCATGATCAGCCACGTGATCAGTGCATGATAGCCACGTGATCAGTGCATGATAGCCACGTGATCAGTGCATGATCAGTCACGTGATCAGTGCATGATCAGCCACGTGATCAGTGCATGATCAGCCACGTGATCAGTGCATGATCAGTCACGTGATCAGTGCATGATCAGTCACGTGATCAGTGCATGATAGCCACGTGATCAGTGCATGATCAGCCACGTGATCAGTGCATGATAGCCACGTGATCAGTGCATGATCAGCCACGTGATCAGTGCATGATCAGTCACGTGATCAGTGCATGATCAGCCACGTGATCAGTGCATGATCAGTCACGTGATCAGTGCATGATCAGACGTGATCAGTGCATGATCAGTCACGTGATCAGTGCATGATAGCCACGTGATCAGTGCATGATCAGTCACGTGATCATGTGTGATCAGCCACGTGATCAGTGCATGATCAGCCACGTGATCAGTGCATGATCAGCCACGTGATCAGTGCATGATCAGTCACGTGATCAGTGCATGATAGCCACGTGATCAGTGCATGATCAGCCACGTGATCAGTGCATGATAGCCACGTGATCAGTGCATGATATCCACGTGATCAGTGCATGATCAGCCACGTGATCAGTGCATGAGAGCCACGTGATCAGTGCATGATCAGTCACGTGATACATGTGTGATCAGCCACGTGATCAGTGCATGATGAGCCACGTGATCAGTGCAGGATCAATTACGTGATCAGTGCATGATCAGTCACGTGACCAGTACATGGTTGCTACGTGATCGTTGCATGATCAGCCACGTGAGCAGAGCATGATAGCCACGTGATCAGTGCATGATCAGTCACGTGATCAGTACATGATCAGTCACGTGAACAGTGCATGATCATTTACGTGATCTGTGCATGATCAGTCACGTGACCAGTATATGGTTGCTACGTGATCATTCCATGACGAGCCACGTGAGCAGTGCATGATAGCCACGTGATGTGTGCATGAGTTACGTGAGCAGAGTATGATCAGCCACGTGATCAGTGCATGAGTGCCACGTGATCAGTGCATGATATGTCACGTGACAGGTGTGTGATCAGCCACGTGAACAGTGCATGTTCAGCCACGTGATCAGTGCATGATAGCCACGTGATCAGTGCATGATCAGTTACGTGAGCAGTGTATGATCAGCCACGTGATCAGTGCATGGTCAGACACGTGAACAGTGTATGATCAGCCACGTGATCAGTGCATGATATCCAAGTGATCAGTGCATGATCATCACGTGATCAGTGTATGATCAGCCACGTGAACAGTGCATGCTCAGTCACGTGATCTGGGCCTGCTGAGCTGCGTGATTACTGTCTGCTCATCTGCTTGACAATTGCCAGCTGAGCTGCACGATTCCTGCCTGTCATCTGCTTGACAATTGCCAGCTGTGCTGCGTAATTCCTGCCTGCTCAGCTGCTTGATTATTGCCAGCTGAGCAGCATGATTCCTCACACCTGAGTTCCATGATTATTGCCTGCTGACTGTTTGATTCGTGCCTACTCAGCTCTTTGTTTATTGCCTCCAGAGGCACATGATCAGTGTATGATAGCAAACATGATCAGCGCATGATCAGTCACATGATCAGCGCCATTAAGTCACGTGATCACTACATGATAGTCATGTGATCAGTCCATGCTCAGTCACGGTATCAGTGCATGATCAGCCACGTGATCAGTGCATGATCTGTCACAAGATTAGTGTATGATCATCCACGTGATCAGTGCATGGGCAGTCATGTGATCAGTGCATGATATAGACGTGATCAGTGCATGATCAGTCTCGTGATCAGTGCATGATAGCCACGTGATCAGTGCATGATCAGTCACCTGATGGGTGTATGATCATTCACGTGACCTGTACATGGTAGCTACATGATCATTGCATGATCAGCCACGTGAGTAGTGCATGATAGCCACGTGATCACTGCATGATCAGTCACGTGATCAGTGCATGATCAGTCATGTGACCAGTACATGGTAGCTGCGTGATCATGGCATGATCAGCCACGTGAGCAGTGCATGATAGCCACGTGATCAGTGCATGATCAGACACGTGATCAGTGCATGATCAGTCACGTGATCAGTGCATGATCAGCCACGTGATCAGTGCATGACCAGGCACGTGATCAGTGTATGTCAGCCAAGTGATCAGTGCATGATAGCCACGTGATCAGTGCATGATCAGTCACGTGATCAGTGCATGATCAGTTACGTGATCAGTGCATGATCAGCCACGTGATCAGTGCATGATCAATTACGTGATCAGTGCATGATCAGTCACGTGACCAGTACATGGTAGCTACGTGATCATTGCATGATCAGCCACGTGATCAGTGCATGATAGCCACGTGATCAGTGCATGATAGCCACGTGATCAGTGCATGATCAGTCATGTGATACGTGTGTGATCAGCCACGTGATCAGTGCATGATCTGTCACGTGATCAGTGCATGATCAGCCACGTGATCAGTGCATGATCAGTCATGTGATCAGTGCATGATATAGACGTGATCAGTGCATGATCAGTCACGTGATCAGTGCATGATAGCCACGTGATCAGTGCATGATCAGTCACGTGATCAGTGCATGATCAGTCACGTGACCAGTACATGGTAGCTACGTGATCATTGCATGATCAGCCACGTGATAGTGCATGATAGCCACGTGATCAGTGCATGATCAGTCACGTGATCAGTGCATGATCAGTCATGTGATCAGTACATGGTAGCTGAGTGATCATGCATGATCAGCCACGTGAGCAGTGCATGATAGCCACGTGATCAGTGCATGATCAGCCACGTGATCAGTGCATGATCAGTCACGTGATCAGTGCATGATCAGCCACGTGATCAGTGCATGATCAGGCACGTGATCAGTGTATGATCAGCCACGTGATCAGTGCATGATAGCCACGTGATCAGTGCATGATCAGTCACGTGATCAGTGCATGATCAGTCATGTGATCAGTGCATGATCAGCCACGTGATCAGTGCATGATCAGCCACGTGATCAGTGCATGATCAATCACGTGATCAGTGCATGATCAGTCACGTGATCAGTGCATGGTAGCTACGTGATCAGTGCATGATCAGCCACGTGATCAGTGCATGACAGCCACGTGATCAGTGCATGATAGCCACGTGATCAGTGCATGATCAGTCACGTGATCATGTGTGATCAGCCACGTGATCAGTGCATGATCAGCCACGTGATCAGTGCATGATCAATTACGTGATCAGTGCATGATCAGTCACGTGACCAGTACATGGTAGCTATGTGATCATTGCATGATCAGCCACGTGATCAGTGCATGATAGCCACGTGATCAGTGCATGATAGCCACGTGATCAGTGCATGATCAGTCATGTGATACGTGTGTGATCAGCCACGTGATCAGTGCATGATATCCACGTGATCAGTGCATGACAGCCACGTGATCAGTGCATGAGAGCCACGTGATCAGTGCATGATCAGTCACGTGATACATGTGTGATCAGCCACGTGATCAGTGCATGATGAGCCACGTGATCAGTGCAGGATCAATTACGTGATCAGTGCATGATCAGTCACGTGACCAGTACATGGTTGCTACGTGATCGTTGCATGATCAGCCACGTGAGCAGAGCATGATAGCCACGTGATCAGTGCATGATCAGTCACGTGATCAGTACATGATCAGTCACGTGAACAGTGCATGATCATTTACGTGATCTTTGCATGATCAGTCACGTGACCAGTATATGGTTGCTACGTGATCATTCCATGACGAGCCACGTGAGCAGTGCATGATAGCCACGTGATGTGTGCATGAGTTACGTGAGCAGAGTATGATCAGCCACGTGATCAGTGCATGAGTGCCACGTGATCAGTGCATGATATGTCACGTGACAGGTGTGTGATCAGCCACGTGAACAGTGCATGTTCAGCCACGTGATCAGTGCATGATAGCCACGTGATCAGTGCATGATCAGTTACGTGAGCAGTGTATGATCAGCCACGTGATCAGTGCATGGTCAGACACGTGAACAGTGTATGATCAGCCACGTGATCAGTGCATGATATCCAAGTGATCAGTGCATGATCATCACGTGATCAGTGTATGATCAGCCACGTGAACAGTGCATGCTCAGTCACGTGATCTGGGCCTGCTGAGCTGCGTGATTACTGTCTGCTCATCTGCTTGACAATTGCCAGCTGAGCTGCACGATTCCTGCCTGTCATCTGCTTGACAATTGCCAGCTGTGCTGCGTAATTCCTGCCTGCTCAGCTGCTTGATTATTGCCAGCTGAGCAGCATGATTCCTCACACCTGAGTTCCATGATTATTGCCTGCTGACTGTTTGATTCGTGCCTACTCAGCTCTTTGTTTATTGCCTCCAGAGGCACATGATCAGTGTATGATAGCAAACATGATCAGCGCATGATCAGTCACATGATCAGCGCCATTAAGTCACGTGATCACTACATGATAGTCATGTGATCAGTCCATGCTCAGTCACGGTATCAGTGCATGATCAGCCACGTGATCAGTGCATGATCTGTCACAAGATTAGTGTATGATCATCCACGTGATCAGTGCATGGGCAGTCATGTGATCAGTGCATGATATAGACGTGAACAGTGCATGATCAGTCTCGTGATCAGTGCATGATAGCCACGTGATCAGTGCATGATCAGTCACCTGATGGGTGTATGATCATTCACGTGACCTGTACATGGTAGCTACATGATCATTGCATGATCAGCCACGTGAGTAGTGCATGATAGCCACGTGATCACTGCATGATCAGTCACGTGATCAGTGCATGATCAGTCATGTGACCAGTACATGGTAGCTGCGTGATCATGGCATGATCAGCCACGTGAGCAGTGCATGATAGCCACGTGATCAGTGCATGATCAGACACGTGATCAGTGCATGATCAGTCACGTGATCAGTGCATGATCAGCCACGTGATCAGTGCATGATCAGGCACGTGATCAGTGTATGTCAGCCACGTGATCAGTGCATGATAGCCACGTGATCAGTGCATGATCAGTCACGTGATCAGTGCATGATCAGTCATGTGATCAGTGTATGATCAGCCACGTGATCAGTGCATGATCAGCCATGATCAGTGCATGATCAATTACGTGATCAGTGCATGATCAGTCACGTGACCAGTACATGGTAGCTACGTGATCATTGCATGATCAGCCACGTGATCAGTGCATGACAGCCACGTGATCAGTGCATGATAGCCACGTGATCAGTGCATGATCAGTCACGTGATCATGTGTGATCAGCCACGTGATCAGTGCATGATCAGCCACGTGATCAGTGCATGATCAATTACGTGATCAGTGCATGATCAGTCACGTGACCAGTACATGGTAGCTACGTGATCATTGCATGATCAGCCACGTGATCAGTGCATGATAGCCACGTGATCAGTGCATGATAGCCACGTGATCAGTGCATGATCAGTCATGTGATACGTGTGTGATCAGCCACGTGATCAGTGCATGATATCCACGTGATCAGTGCATGACAGCCACGTGATCAGTGCATGAGAGCCACGGATCAGTGCATGATCAGTCACGTGATACATGTGTGATCAGCCACGTGATCAGTGCATGATGAGCCACGTGATCAGTGCAGGATCAATTACGTGATCAGTGCATGATCAGTCACGTGACCAGTACATGGTTGCTACGTGATCGTTGCATGATCAGCCACGTGAGCAGAGCATGATAGCCACGTGATCAGTGCATGATCAGTCACGTGATCAGTACATGATCAGTCACGTGAACAGTGCATGATCATTTACGTGATCTTTGCATGATCAGTCACGTGACCAGTATATGGTTGCTACGTGATCATTCCATGACGAGCCACGTGAGCAGTGCATGATAGCCACGTGATGTGTGCATGAGTTACGTGAGCAGAGTATGATCAGCCACGTGATCAGTGCATGAGTGCCACGTGATCAGTGCATGATATGTCACGTGACAGGTGTGTGATCAGCCACGTGAACAGTGCATGTTCAGCCACGTGATCAGTGCATGATAGCCACGTGATCAGTGCATGATCAGTTACGTGAGCAGTGTATGATCAGCCACGTGATCAGTGCATGGTCAGACACGTGAACAGTGTATGATCAGCCACGTGATCAGTGCATGATATCCAAGTGATCAGTGCATGATCATCACGTGATCAGTGTATGATCAGCCACGTGAACAGTGCATGCTCAGTCACGTGATCTGGGCCTGCTGAGCTGCGTGATTACTGTCTGCTCATCTGCTTGACAATTGCCAGCTGAGCTGCACGATTCCTGCCTGTCATCTGCTTGACAATTGCCAGCTGTGCTGCGTAATTCCTGCCTGCTCAGCTGCTTGATTATTGCCAGCTGAGCAGCATGATTCCTCACAGCTGAGTTCCATGATTATTGCCTGCTGACTGTTTGATTCGTGCCTACTCAGCTCTTTGTTTATTGCCTCCAGAGGCACATGATCAGTGTATGATAGCAAACATGATCAGCGCATGATCAGTCACATGATCAGCGCCATTAAGTCACGTGATCACTACATGATAGTCATGTGATCAGTCCATGCTCAGTCACGGTATCAGTGCATGATCAGCCACGTGATCAGTGCATGATCTGTCACAAGATTAGTGTATGATCATCCACGTGATCAGTGCATGGGCAGTCATGTGATCAGTGCATGATATAGACGTGAACAGTGCATGATCAGTCTCGTGATCAGTGCATGATAGCCACGTGATCAGTGCATGATCAGTCACCTGATGGGTGTATGATCATTCACGTGACCTGTACATGGTAGCTACATGATCATTGCATGATCAGCCACGTGAGTAGTTCATGATAGCCACGTGATCACTGCATGATCAGTCACGTGATCAGTGCATGATCAGTCATGTGACCAGTACATGGTAGCTGCGTGATCATGGCATGATCAGCCACGTGAGCAGTGCATGATAGCCACGTGATCAGTGCATGATCAGACACGAGATCAGTGCATGATCAGTCACGTGATCAGTGCATGATCAGCCACGTGATCAGTGCATGACCAGGCACGTGATCAGTGTATGTCAGCCAAGTGATCAGTGCATGATAGCCACGTGATCAGTGCATGATCAGTCACGTGATCAGTGCATGATCAGTTATGTGATCAGTGTATGATCAGCCACGTGATCAGTGCATGATCAGCCACATGATCAGTGCATGATCAATTACGTGATCAGTGCATGATCAGTCACGTGACCAGTACATGGTAGCTACGTGATCATTGCATGATCAGCCACGTGATCAGTGCATGATAGCCACGTGATCAGTGCATGATAGCCACGTGATCAGTGCATGATCAGTCACGTGATCATGTGTGATCAGCCACGTGATCAGTGCATGATCAGCCACGTGATCAGTGCATGATCAGCCACGTGATCAGTGCATGATCAGTCACGTGATCAGTGCATGGTAGCTACGTGATCATTGCATGATCAGCCACGTGATCAGTGCATGATAGCCACGTGATCAGTGCATGATAGCCACGTGATCAGTGCATGATCAGTCATGTGATACGTGTGTGATCAGCCACGTGATCAGTGCATGATATCCACGTGATCAGTGCATGACAGCCACGTGATCAGTGCATGAGAGCCACGTGATCAGTGCATGATCAGTCACGTGATCATGTGTGATCAGCCACGTGATCAGTGCATGATGAGCCACGTGATCAGTGCATGATCAATTACGTGATCAGTGCATGATCAGTCACGTGACCAGTACATGGTTGCTACGTGATCGTGCATGATCAGCCACGTGAGCAGTGCATGATAGCCACGTGATCAGTGCATGATCAGTCACGTGATCAGTGCATGATCAGTCACGTGACCAGTATATGGTTGCTACGTGATCATTCCATGACGAGCCACGTGAGCAGTGCATGATAGCCACGTGATGTGTGCATGAGTTACGTGAGCAGAGTATGATCAGCCACGTGATCAGTGCATGAGTGCCACGTGATCAGTGCATGATATGTCACGTGACAGGTGTGTGATCAGCCACGTGAACAGTGCATGTTCAGCCACGTGATCAGTGCATGATAGCCACGTGATCAGTGCATGATCAGTTACGTGAGCAGTGTATGATCAGCCACGTGATCAGTGCATGGTCAGACACGTGAACAGTGTATGATCAGCCACGTGATCAGTGCATGATATCCAAGTGATCAGTGCATGATCATCACGTGATCAGTGTATGATCAGCCACGTGAACAGTGCATGCTCAGTCACGTGATCTGGGCCTGCTGAGCTGCGTGATTACTGTCTGCTCATCTGCTTGACAATTGCCAGCTGAGCTGCACGATTCCTGCCTGTCATCTGCTTGACAATTGCCAGCTGTGCTGCGTAATTCCTGCCTGCTCAGCTGCTTGATTATTGCCAGCTGAGCAGCATGATTCCTCACACCTGAGTTCCATGATTATTGCCTGCTGACTGTTTGATTCGTGCCTACTCAGCTCTTTGTTTATTGCCTCCAGAGGCACATGATCAGTGTATGATAGCAAACATGATCAGCGCATGATCAGTCACATGATCAGCGCCATTAAGTCACGTGATCACTACATGATAGTCATGTGATCAGTCCATGCTCAGTCACGGTATCAGTGCATGATCAGCCACGTGATCAGTGCATGATCTGTCACAAGATTAGTGTATGATCATCCACGTGATCAGTGCACGGGCAGTCATGTGATCAGTGCATGATATAGACGTGATCAGTGCATGATCAGTCTCGTGATCAGTGCATGATAGCCACGTGATCAGTGCATGATCAGTCACCTGATGGGTGTATGATCATTCACGTGACCTGTACATGGTAGCTACATGATCATTGCATGATCAGCCACGTGAGTAGTGCATGATAGCCACGTGATCACTGCATGATCAGTCACGTGATCAGTGCATGATCAGTCATGTGACCAGTACATGGTAGCTGCGTGATCATGGCATGATCAGCCACGTGAGCAGTGCATGATAGCCACGTGATCAGTGCATGATCAGACACGTGATCAGTGCATGATCAGTCACGTGATCAGTGCATGATCAGCCACGTGATCAGTGCATGATCAGGCACGTGATCAGTGTATGATCAGCCAAGTGATCAGTGCATGATAGCCACGTGATCAGTGCATGATCAGTCACGTGATCAGTGCATGATCAGTTACGTGATCAGTGTATGATCAGCCACGTGATCAGTGCATGATCAGCCACATGATCAGTGCATGATCAATTACGTGATCAGTGCATGATCAGTCACGTGACCAGTACATGATAGCTACGTGATCATTGCATGATCAGCCACGTGATCAGTGCATGATAGCCACGTGATCAGTGCATGATAGCCACGTGATCAGTGCATGATCAGTCACGTGATCATGTGTGATCAGCCACGTGATCAGTGCATGATCAGCCACGTGATCAGTGCATGATCAGTTACGTGATCAGTGCATGATCAGTCACGTGATCAGTGCATGGTAGCTACGTGATCATTGCATGATCAGCCACGTGATCAGTGCATGATAGCCACGTGATCAGTGCATGATCAGCCACGTGATCAGTGCATGATCAGTCACGTGATCAGTGTGTGATCAGCCACGTGATCAGTGCATGATAGCCACGTGATCAGTGCATGATCAGCCACGTGATCAGTGCATGATAGCCACGTGATCAGTGCATGATCAGTCACGTGATCATGTGTGATCAGCCACGTGATCAGTGCATGATAGCCACGTGATCAGTGCATGATCAATCACGTGATCAGTGCGTGATACATGTGTGATCAGCCACGTGATCAGTGCATGATGAGCCACGTGATCAGTGCATGATCAATTACGTGATCAGTGCATGATCAGTCACGTGACCAGTACATGGTTGCTACGTGATCGTTGCATGATCAGCCACGTGAGCAGTGCATGATAGCCACGTGATCAGTGCATGATCAGTCACGTGATCAGTACATGATCAGTCACGTGAACAGTGCATGATCATTTACGTGATCAGTGCATGATCAGTCACGTGACCAGTATATGGTAGCTACGTGATCATTCCATGACGAGCCACGTGAGCAGTGCATGATAGCCACGTGATGTGTGCATGAGTTACGTGAGCAGAGTATGATCAGCCACGTGATCAGTGCATGAGTGCCACGTGATCAGTGCATGATATGTCACGTGACAGGTGTGTGATCAGCCACGTGAACAGTGCATGTTCAGCCACGTGATCAGTGCATGATAGCCACGTGATCAGTGCATGATCAGTTACGTGAGCAGTGTATGATCAGCCACGTGATCAGTGCATGGTCAGACACGTGAACAGTGTATGATCAGCCACGTGATCAGTGCATGATATCCAAGTGATCAGTGCATGATCATCACGTGATCAGTGTATGATCAGCCACGTGAACAGTGCATGCTCAGTCACGTGATCTGGGCCTGCTGAGCTGCGTGATTACTGTCTGCTCATCTGCTTGACAATTGCCAGCTGAGCTGCACGATTCCTGCCTGTCATCTGCTTGACAATTGCCAGCTGTGCTGCGTAATTCCTGCCTGCTCAGCTGCTTGATTATTGCCAGCTGAGCAGCATGATTCCTCACACCTGAGTTCCATGATTATTGCCTGCTGACTGTTTGATTCGTGCCTACTCAGCTCTTTGTTTATTGCCTCCAGAGGCACATGATCAGTGTATGATAGCAAACATGATCAGCGCATGATCAGTCACATGATCAGCGCCATTAAGTCACGTGATCACTACATGATAGTCATGTGATCAGTCCATGCTCAGTCACGGTATCAGTGCATGATCAGCCACGTGATCAGTGCATGATCTGTCACAAGATTAGTGTATGATCATCCACGTGATCAGTGCATGGCAGTCATGTGATCAGTGCATGATATAGACGTGATCAGTGCATGATCAGTCTCGTGATCAGTGCATGATAGCCACGTGATCAGTGCATGATCAGTCACCTGATGGGTGTATGATCATTCACGTGACCTGTACATGGTAGCTACATGATCATTGCATGATCAGCCACGTGAGTAGTGCATGATAGCCACGTGATCACTGCATGATCAGTCACGTGATCAGTGCATGATCAGTCATGTGACCAGTACATGGTAGCTGCGTGATCATGGCATGATCAGCCACGTGAGCAGTGCATGATAGCCACGTGATCAGTGCATGATCAGACACGTGATCAGTGCATGATCAGTCACGTGATCAGTGCATGATCAGCCACGTGATCAGTGCATGATCAGGCACGTGATCAGTGTATGTCAGCCACGTGATCAGTGCATGATAGCCACGTGATCAGTGCATGATCAGTCACGTGATCAGTGCATGATCAGTTACGTGATCAGTGCATGATCAGCCACGTGATCAGTGCATGATCAATTACGTGATCAGTGCATGATCAGTCACGTGATCAGTGCATGGTAGCTACGTGATCAGTGCATGATCAGCCACGTGATCAGTGCATGATAGCCACGTGATCAGTGCATGATAGCCACGTGATCAGTGCATGATCAGTCACGTGATAGTGTGTGATCAGCCACGTGATCAGTGCATGATCAGTCACGTGATCAGTGCATGATCAGCCACGTGATCAGTGCATGATCAGTCATGTGATCAGTGCATGATATAGACGTGATCAGTGCATGATCAGTCACGTGATCAGTGCATGATAGCCACGTGATCAGTGCATGATCAGTCACGTGATCAGTGTATGATCAGTCACGTGATCAGTGCATGGTAGCTACGTGATCAGTGCATGATCAGCCACGTGATCAGTGCATGATAGCCACGTGATCAGTGCATGATCAGTCACGTGATCAGTGCATGATCAGTCATGTGATCAGTGCATGGTAGCTGAGTGATCATGCATGATCAGCCACGTGATCAGTGCATGATAGCCACGTGATCAGTGCATGATCAGCCACGTGATCAGTGCATGATCAGTCACGTGATCAGTGCATGATCAGCCACGTGATCAGTGCATGATCAGGCACGTGATCAGTGTATGATCAGCCACGTGATCAGTGCATGATAGCCACGTGATCAGTGCATGATCAGTCACGTGATCAGTGCATGATCAGTCATGTGATCAGTGCATGATCAGCCACGTGATCAGTGCATGATCAGCCACGTGATCAGTGCATGATCAGTCACGTGATCAGTGCATGATCAGTCACGTGATCAGTGCATGATAGCTACGTGATCAGTGCATGATCAGCCACGTGATCAGTGCATGATCAGCCACGTGATCAGTGCATGATAGCCACGTGATCAGTGCATGATCAGTCACGTGATCATGTGTGATCAGCCACGTGATCAGTGCATGATCAGCCACGTGATCAGTGCATGATCAATTACGTGATCAGTGCATGATCAGTCACGTGATCAGTGCATGATAGCTACGTGATCAGTGCATGATCAGCCACGTGATCAGTGCATGATAGCCACGTGATCAGTGCATGATAGCCACGTGATCAGTGCATGATCAGTCATGTGATACGTGTGTGATCAGCCACGTGATCAGTGCATGATATCCACGTGATCAGTGCATGACAGCCACGTGATCAGTGCATGATAGCCACGTGATCAGTGCATGATCAGTCACGTGATACATGTGTGATCAGCCACGTGATCAGTGCATGATGAGCCACGTGATCAGTGCAGGATCAATTACGTGATCAGTGCATGATCAGTCACGTGACCAGTACATGGTTGCTACGTGATCGTTGCATGATCAGCCACGTGAGCAGAGCATGATAGCCACGTGATCAGTGCATGATCAGTCACGTGATCAGTACATGATCAGTCACGTGAACAGTGCATGATCATTTACGTGATCTGTGCATGATCAGTCACGTGACCAGTATATGGTAGCTACGTGATCATTCCATGACGAGCCACGTGAGCAGTGCATGATAGCCACGTGATGTGTGCATGAGTTACGTGAGCAGAGTATGATCAGCCACGTGATCAGTGCATGAGTGCCACGTGATCAGTGCATGATATGTCACGTGACAGGTGTGTGATCAGCCACGTGAACAGTGCATGTTCAGCCACGTGATCAGTGCATGATAGCCACGTGATCAGTGCATGATCAGTTACGTGAGCAGTGTATGATCAGCCACGTGATCAGTGCATGGTCAGACACGTGAACAGTGTATGATCAGCCACGTGATCAGTGCATGATATCCAAGTGATCAGTGCATGATCATCACGTGATCAGTGTATGATCAGCCACGTGAACAGTGCATGCTCAGTCACGTGATCTGGGCCTGCTGAGCTGCGTGATTACTGTCTGCTCATCTGCTTGACAATTGCCAGCTGAGCTGCACGATTCCTGCCTGTCATCTGCTTGACAATTGCCAGCTGTGCTGCGTAATTCCTGCCTGCTCAGCTGCTTGATTATTGCCAGCTGAGCAGCATGATTCCTCACACCTGAGTTCCATGATTATTGCCTGCTGACTGTTTGATTCGTGCCTACTCAGCTCTTTGTTTATTGCCTCCAGAGGCACATGATCAGTGTATGATAGCAAACATGATCAGCGCATGATCAGTCACATGATCAGCGCCATTAAGTCACGTGATCACTACATGATAGTCATGTGATCAGTCCATGCTCAGTCACGGTATCAGTGCATGATCAGCCACGTGATCAGTGCATGATCTGTCACATGATTAGTGTATGATCATCCACGTGATCAGTGCATGGGCAGTCATGTGATCAGTGCATGATATAGACGTGATCAGTGCATGATCAGTCTCGTGATCAGTGCATGATAGCCACGTGATCAGTGCATGATCAGTCACCTGATGGGTGTATGATCATTCACGTGACCTGTACATGGTAGCTACATGATCATTGCATGATCAGCCACGTGAGTAGTGCATGATAGCCACGTGATCACTGCATGATCAGTCACGTGATCAGTGCATGATCAGTCATGTGACCAGTACATGGTAGCTGCGTGATCATGGCATGATCAGCCACGTGAGCAGTGCATGATAGCCACGTGATCAGTGCATGATCAGACACGTGATCAGTGCATGATCAGTCACGTGATCAGTGCATGATCAGCCACGTGATCAGTGCATGATCAGCACGTGATCAGTGTATGATCAGCCACGTGATCAGTGCATGATAGCCACGTGATCAGTGCATGATCAGTCACGTGATCAGTGCATGATCAGTCACGTGATCAGTGCATGATCAGCCACGTGATCAGTGCATGATCAGCCACGTGATCAGTGCATGATCAATTACGTGATCAGTGCATGATCAGTCACGTGATCAGTGCATGATAGCTACGTGATCAGTGCATGATCAGCCACGTGATCAGTGCATGATCAGCCACGTGATCAGTGCATGATAGCCACGTGATCAGTGCATGATCAGTCACGTGATCATGTGTGATCAGCCACGTGATCAGTGCATGATCAGCCACGTGATCAGTGCATGATCAATTACGTGATCAGTGCATGATCAGTCACGTGATCAGTGCATGGTAGCTACGTGATCATTGCATGATCAGCCACGTGATCAGTGCATGATAGCCACGTGATCAGTGCATGATAGCCACGTGATCAGTGCATGATCAGTCACGTGATCGTGTGTGATCAGCCACGTGATCAGTGCATGATATCCACGTGATCAGTGCATGACAGCCACGTGATCAGTGCATGATAGCCACGTGATCAGTGCATGATCAGTCACGTGATACATGTGTGATCAGCCACGTGATCAGTGCATGATGAGCCACGTGATCAGTGCATGATCAATTACGTGATCAGTGCATGATCAGTCACGTGACCAGTACATGGTTGCTACGTGATCGTTGCATGATCAGCCACGTGAGCAGTGCATGATAGCCACGTGATCAGTGCATGATCAGTCACGTGATCAGTGCATGATCAGTCACGTGAACAGTGCATGATCATTTACGTGATCAGTGCATGATCAGTCACGTGACCAGTATATGGTAGCTACGTGATCATTCCATGACAGCCACGTGAGCAGTGCATGATAGCCACGTGATGTGTGCATGAGTTACGTGAGCAGAGTATGATCAGCCACGTGATCAGTGCATGAGTGCCACGTGATCAGTGCATGATATGTCACGTGACAGGTGTGTGATCAGCCACGTGAACAGTGCATGTTCAGCCACGTGATCAGTGCATGATAGCCACGTGATCAGTGCATGATCAGTTACGTGAGCAGTGTATGATCAGCCACGTGATCAGTGCATGGTCAGACACGTGAACAGTGTATGATCAGCCACGTGATCAGTGCATGATATCCAAGTGATCAGTGCATGATCATCACGTGATCAGTGTATGATCAGCCACGTGAACAGTGCATGCTCAGTCACGTGATCAGGGCCTGCTGAGCTGCGTGATTACTGTCTGCTCATCTGCTTGACAATTGCCAGCTGAGCTGCACGATTCCTGCCTGTCATCTGCTTGACAATTGCCAGCTGTGCTGCGTAATTCCTGCCTGCTCAGCTGCTTGATTATTGCCAGCTGAGCAGCATGATTCCTCACACCTGAGTTCCATGATTATTGCCTGCTGACTGTTTGATTCGTGCCTACTCAGCTCTTTGTTTATTGCCTCCAGAGGCACATGATCAGTGTATGATAGCAAACATGATCAGCGCATGATCAGTCACATGATCAGCGCCATTAAGTCACGTGATCACTACATGATAGTCATGTGATCAGTCCATGCTCAGTCACGGTATCAGTGCATGATCAGCCACGTGATCAGTGCATGATCTGTCACAAGATTAGTGTATGATCATCCACGTGATCAGTGCATGGCAGTCATGTGATCAGTGCATGATATAGACGTGATCAGTGCATGATCAGTCTCGTGATCAGTGCATGATAGCCACGTGATCAGTGCATGATCAGTCACGTGATCAGTGCATGATCAGTCACGTGATCAGTGCATGATCAGCCACGTGATCAGTGCATGATCAGCCACGTGATCAGTGCATGATCAGCCACGTGATCAGTGCATGATCAGCCACGTGATCAGTGCATGATCAGCCACGTGATCAGTGCATGATCAGTCACGTGATCGTGTGTGATCAGCCACGTGATCAGTGCATGATCAGTCACGTGATCAGTGCATGATCAGCCACGTGATCAGTGCATGATCAGTCACGTGATCAGTGCATGATATAGACGTGATCAGTGCATGATCAGTCACGTGATCAGTGCATGATAGCCACGTGATCAGTGCATGATCAGTCACGTGATCAGTGCATGATCAGTCACGTGATCAGTGCATGATAGCTACATGATCAGTGCATGATCAGCCACGTGATCAGTGCATGATAGCCACGTGATCAGTGCATGATCAGTCACGTGATCAGTGCATGATCAGTCACGTGATCAGTACATGGTAGCTACGTGATCATGCATGATCAGCCACGTGATCAGTGCATGATAGCCACGTGATCAGTGCATGATCAGCCACGTGATCAGTGCATGATCAGTCACGTGATCAGTGCATGATCAGCCACGTGATCAGTGCATGATCAGCCACGTGATCAGTGCATGATCAGCCACGTGATCAGTGCATGATAGCCACGTGATCAGTGCATGATCAGTCACGTGATCAGTGCATGATCAGTCACGTGATCAGTGCATGATCAGCCACGTGATCAGTGCATGATCAGCCACGTGATCAGTGCATGATCAGTCACGTGATCAGTGCATGATCAGCCACGTGATCAGTGCATGATAGCCACGTGATCAGTGCATGATCAGTCACGTGATCAGTGCATGATCAGTCACGTGATCAGTGCATGATCAGCCACGTGATCAGTGCATGATCAGCCACGTGATCAGTGCATGATCAGTCACGTGATCAGTGCATGATCAGCCACGTGATCAGTGCATGATAGCCACGTGATCAGTGCATGATCAGTCACGTGATACATGTGTGATCAGCCACGTGATCAGTGCATGATCAGCCACGTGATCAGTGCATGATCAATTACGTGATCAGTGCATGATCAGTCACGTGACCAGTACATGGTTGCTACGTGATCAGTGCATGATCAGCCACGTGATCAGTGCATGATAGCCACGTGATCAGTGCATGATCAGTCACGTGATCAGTGCATGATCAGTCACGTGATCAGTGCATGATCATTTACGTGATCAGTGCATGATCAGTCACGTGACCAGTATATGGTTGCTACGTGATCATTGCATGACAGCCACGTGAGCAGTGCATGATAGCCACGTGATGTGTGCATGAGTTACGTGATCAGTGTATGATCAGCCACGTGATCAGTGCATGAGTGCCACGTGA
Source organism: Bos javanicus (assembly GCF_032452875.1). NCBI lineage: Eukaryota > Metazoa > Chordata > Mammalia > Artiodactyla > Bovidae > Bos > Bos javanicus. The sequence goes on along the minus strand of NW_026894104.1, from coordinate 95,760 downwards.
TCAGTGCATGATATGTCACGTGACAGTGTGTGATCAGCCACGTGATCAGTGCATGATCAGCCACGTGATCAGTGCATGATAGCCACGTGATCAGTGCATGATCAGTTACGTGATCAGTGTATGATCAGCCACGTGATCAGTGCATGATCAGACACGTGATCAGTGCATGATCAGCCACGTGATCAGTGCATGATAGCCACGTGATCAGTGCATGATAGCCACGTGATCAGTGCATGATCAGTCACGTGATCAGTGCATGATCAGCCACGTGATCAGTGCATGATCTGTCACGTGATCAGTGCATGATCATCCACGTGATCAGTGCATGATCAGTCATGTGATCAGTGCATGATATAGACGTGATCAGTGCATGATCAGTCACGTGATCAGTGCATGATAGCCACGTGATCAGTGCATGATCAGTCACCTGATCAGTGTATGATCATTCACGTGACCAGTACATGGTAGCTACATGATCATTGCATGATCAGCCACGTGATCAGTGCATGATAGCCACGTGATCAGTGCATGATCAGTCACGTGATCAGTGCATGATCAGTCACGTGATCAGTACATGATAGCTGCGTGATCATGCATGATCAGCCACGTGATCAGTGCATGATAGCCACGTGATCAGTGCATGATCAGTCACGTGATCAGTGCATGATCAGTCACGTGATCAGTGCATGATCAGCCACGTGATCAGTGCATGATCAGGCACGTGATCAGTGCATGATCAGCCACGTGATCAGTGCATGATAGCCACGTGATCAGTGCATGATCAGTCACGTGATCAGTGCATGATCATTCACGTGATCAGTACATGGTAGCTACGTGATCAGTGCATGATCAGCCACGTGATCAGTGCATGATAGCCACGTGATCAGTGCATGATCAGTCACGTGATCAGTGCATGATCAGTCATGTGACAGTGCATGATAGCTGCGTGATCATGCATGATCAGCCACGTGATCAGTGCATGATAGCCACGTGATCAGTGCATGATCAGTCACGTGATCAGTGCATGATCAGTCACGTGATCAGTGCATGATCAGTCACGTGATCAGTGCATGATCAGCCACGTGATCAGTGCATGATAGCCACGTGATCAGTGCATGATCAGTCACGTGATCAGTGCATGATCAGTCACGTGATCAGTACATGGTAGCTACGTGATCAGTGCATGATCAGCCACGTGATCAGTGCATGATAGCCACGTGATCAGTGCATGATAGCCACGTGATCAGTGCATGATCAGTCATGTGATCGTGTGTGATCAGCCACGTGATCAGTGCATGATATCCACGTGATCAGTGCATGACAGCCACGTGATCAGTGCATGAGAGCCACGTGATCAGTGCATGATCAGTCACGTGATGTGTGATCAGCCACGTGATCAGTGCATGATCAATTACGTGATCAGTGCATGATCAGTCACGTGACCAGTACATGGTTGCTACGTGATCGTTGCATGATCAGCCACGTGAGCAGAGCATGGTAGCCACGTGATCAGTGCATGATCAGTCACGTGATCAGTACATGATCAGTCACGTGAACAGTGCATGATCATTTACGTGATCTTTGCATGATCAGTCACGTGATCAGTATATGGTAGCTACGTGATCATTCCATGACGAGCCACGTGAGCAGTGCATGATAGCCACGTGATGTGTGCATGAGTTACGTGAGCAGAGTATGATCAGCCACGTGATCAGTGCATGAGTGCCACGTGATCAGTGCATGATATGTCACGTGACAGGTGTGTGATCAGCCACGTGAACAGTGCATGATCAGCCACGTGATCAGTGCATGATCAGCCACGTGATCAGTGCATGGTCAGACACGTGAACAGTGTATGATCAGCCACGTGATCAGTGCATGATATCCAAGTGATCAGTGCATGATCATCACGTGATCAGTGTATGATCAGCCACGTGAACAGTGCATGCTCAGTCACGTGATCTGGGCCTGCTGAGCTGCGTGATTACTGTCTGCTCATCTGCTTGACAATTGCCAGCTGAGCTGCACGATTCCTGCCTGTCATCTGCTTGACAATTGCCAGCTGTGCTGCGTAATTCCTGCCTGCTCAGCTGCTTGATTATTGCCAGCTGAGCAGCATGATTCCTCACACCTGAGTTCCATGATTATTGCCTGCTGACTGTTTGATTCGTGCCTACTCAGCTCTTTGTTTATTGCCTCCAGAGGCACATGATCAGTGTATGATAGCAAACATGATCAGCGCATGATCAGTCACATGATCAGCGCCATTAAGTCACGTGATCACTACATGATAGTCATGTGATCAGTCCATGCTCAGTCACGGTATCAGTGCATGATCAGCCACGTGATCAGTGCATGATCTGTCACATGATTAGTGTATGATCATCCACGTGATCAGTGCATGGGCAGTCATGTGATCAGTGCATGATATAGACGTGATCAGTGCATGATCAGTCTCGTGATCAGTGCATGATAGCCACGTGATCAGTGCATGATCAGTCACCTGATGGGTGTATGATCATTCACGTGACCTGTACATGGTAGCTACATGATCATTGCATGATCAGCCACGTGAGTAGTGCATGATAGCCACGTGATCACTGCATGATCAGTCACGTGATCAGTGCATGATCAGTCATGTGACCAGTACATGGTAGCTGCGTGATCATGGCATGATCAGCCACGTGAGCAGTGCATGATAGCCACGTGATCAGTGCATGATCAGACACGTGATCAGTGCATGATCAGTCACGTGATCAGTGCATGATCAGCCACGTGATCAGTGCATGATCAGGCACGTGATCAGTGTATGTCAGCCACGTGATCAGTGCATGATAGCCACGTGATCAGTGCATGATCAGTCACGTGATCAGTGCATGATCAGTCACGTGATCAGTGCATGATCAGCCACGTGATCAGTGCATGATCAATTACGTGATCAGTGCATGATCAGTCACGTGACCAGTACATGGTAGCTACGTGATCATTGCATGATCAGCCACGTGATCAGTGCATGATAGCCACGTGATCAGTGCATGATAGCCACGTGATCAGTGCATGATCAGTCATGTGATACGTGTGTGATCAGCCACGTGATCAGTGCATGATATCCACGTGATCAGTGCATGACAGCCACGTGATCAGTGCATGAGAGCCACGTGATCAGTGCATGATCAGTCACGTGATACATGTGTGATCAGCCACGTGATCAGTGCATGATGAGCCACGTGATCAGTGCATGATCAATTACGTGATCAGTGCATGATCAGTCACGTGACCAGTACATGGTTGCTACGTGATCGTGCATGATCAGCCACGTGAGCAGTGCATGATAGCCACGTGATCAGTGCATGATCAGTCACGTGATCAGTGCATGATCATACGTGATCAGTGCATGATCAGTCACGTGACCAGTATATGGTTGCTACGTGATCATTGCATGACAGCCACGTGAGCAGTGCATGATAGCCACGTGATGCATGCATGAGTTACGTGAGCAGTGTATGATCAGCCACGTGATCAGTGCATGAGTGCCACGTGATCAGTGCATGATATGTCACGTGACAGTGTGTGATCAGCCACGTGATCAGTGCATGTTCAGCCACGTGATCAGTGCATGATAGCCACGTGATCAGTGCATGATCAGTTACGTGATCAGTGTATGATCAGCCACGTGATCAGTGCATGATCAGACACGTGATCAGTGCATGATCAGCCACGTGATCAGTGCATGATAGCACGTGATCAGTGCATGATAGCCACGTGATCAGTGCATGATCAGTCACGTGATCAGTGCATGATCAGCCACGTGATCAGTGCATGATCTGTCACGTGATTAGTGTATGATCATCCACGTGATCAGTGCATGGGCAGTCATGTGATCAGTGCATGATATAGACGTGATCAGTGCATGATCAGTCACGTGATCAGTGCATGATAGCCACGTGATCAGTGCATGATCAGTCACCTGATCAGTGTATGATCATTCACGTGACCTGTAGATGGTAGCTACATGATCATTGCATGATCAGCCACGTGATCAGTGCATGATAGCCACGTGATCAGTGCATGATCAGTCACGTGATCAGTGCATGATCAGTCATGTGATCAGTACATGGTAGGTGCATCATGCATGATCAGCCACGTGATCAGTGCATGATAGCCACGTGATCAGTGCATGATCAGTCACGTGATCAGTGCATGATCAGTCACGTGATCAGTGCATGATCAGCCACGTGATCAGTGCATGATCAGCACGTGATCAGTGCATGTTCAGCCACGTGATCAGTGCATGATAGCCACGTGATCAGTGCATGATCAGTCACGTGATCAGTGCATGATCAGTTACGTGATCAGTGCATGATCAGCCACGTGATCAGTGCATGATCAGCCACGTGATCAGTGCATGATCAGTACGTGATCAGTGCATGATCAGTCACGTGATCAGTACATGGTAGCTACGTGATCATTGCATGATCAGCCACGTGATCAGTGCATGATAGCCACGTGATCAGTGCATGATAGCCACGTGATCAGTGCATGATCAGTCACGTGATACGTGTGTGATCAGCCACGTGATCAGTGCATGATAGCCACGTGATCAGTGCATGATCAGCCACGTGATCAGTGCATGATAGCCACGTGATCAGTGCATGATCAGTCACGTGATATATGTGTGATCAGCCACGTGATCAGTGCATGATCAGCCACGTGATCAGTGCATGATCAGTTACGTGATCAGTGCATGATCAGTCACGTGATCAGTGCATGATCAGTCACGTGATCAGTGCATGATCAGCCACGTGATCAGTGCATGATCAGTCACGTGACCAGTACATGGTTGCTACGTGATCAGTGCATGATCAGCCACGTGATCAGTGCATGATAGCCACGTGATCAGTGCATGAGTCACGTGATCAGTGCATGATCAGCCACGTGATCAGTGCATGATGCCACGTGATCAGTGCATGATCAGTCACGTGACAGTGCATGATCAGCCACGTGATCAGTGCATGATCAGCCACGTGATCAGTGCATGATAGCCACGTGATCAGTGCATGATCAGTTACGTGATCAGTGTATGATCAGCCACGTGATCAGTGCATGAGTGCCACGTGATCAGTGCATGATAGTCACGTGATCAGTGTGTGATCAGCCACGTGATCAGTGCATGATCAGCCACGTGATCAGTGCATGATCAGTTACGTGATCAGTGCATGATCAGCCACGTGATCAGTGCATGATGCCACGTGATCAGTGCATGATCAGTCACGTGATCAGTGCATGATCAGCCACGTGAACAGTGCATGATCAGCCACGTGATCAGTGCATGATAGCCACGTGATCAGTGCATGATCAGTTACGTGATCAGTGTATGATCAGCCACGTGAACAGTGCATGCTCAGTCACGTGATCTGGGCCTGCTGAGCTGCGTGATTACTGTCTGCTCATCTGCTTGACAATTGCCAGCTGAGCTGCACGATTCCTGCCTGTCATCTGCTTGACAATTGCCAGCTGTGCTGCGTAATTCCTGCCTGCTCAGCTGCTTGATTATTGCCAGCTGAGCAGCATGATTCCTCACACTTGAGTTCCATGATTATTGCCTGCTGACTGTTTGATTCGTGCCTACTCAGCTCTTTGTTTATTGCCTCCAGAGGCACATGATCAGTGTATGATAGCAAACATGATCAGCGCATGATCAGTCACATGATCAGCGCCATTAAGTCACGTGATCACTACATGATAGTCTTGTGATCAGTCCATGCTCAGTCACGGTATCAGTGCATGATCAGCCACGTGATCAGTGCATGATCTGTCACAAGATTAGTGTATGATCATCCACGTGATCAGTGCATGGGCAGTCATGGGATCAGTGCATGATATAGACGTGATCAGTGCATGATCAGTCTCGTGATCAGTGCATGATAGCCACGTGATCAGTGCATGATCAGTCACCTGATGGGTGTATGATCATTCACGTGACCTGTACATGGTAGCTACATGATCATTGCATGATCAGCCACGTGAGTAGTGCATGATAGCCACGTGATCAGTGCATGATCAGTCACGTGATCAGTGCATGATCAGTCATGTGACCAGTACATGGTAGCTGCGTGATCATGCATGATCAGCCACGTGAGCAGTGCATGATAGCCACGTGATCAGTGCATGATCAGACACGTGATCAGTGCATGATCAGTCACGTGATCAGTGCATGATCAGCCACGTGATCAGTGCATGATCAATCACGTGATCAGTGCATGATCAGTCACGTGATCAGTGCATGATAGCTACGTGATCAGTGCATGATCAGCCACGTGATCAGTGCATGATAGCCACGTGATCAGTGCATGATCAGTCACGTGATCAGTGCATGATCAGTCACGTGATCAGTGCATGATCATTTACGTGATCAGTGCATGATCAGTCACGTGACCAGTATATGGTAGCTACGTGATCATTGCATGATCAGCCACGTGATCAGTGCATGATAGCCACGTGATCAGTGCATGAGTCACGTGATCAGTGCATGATCAGCCACGTGATCAGTGCATGATGCCACGTGATCAGTGCATGATAGTCACGTGACAGTGCATGATCAGTCACGTGATCAGTGCATGATCAGCCACGTGATCAGTGCATGATAGCCACGTGATCAGTGCATGATCAGTTACGTGATCAGTGCATGATCAGCCACGTGATCAGTGCATGATCAGTCACGTGATCAGTGCATGATCAGCCACGTGATCAGTGCATGATAGCCACGTGATCAGTGCATGATAGCCACGTGATCAGTGCATGATCAGTCACGTGATAGTGCATGATCAGCCACGTGATCAGTGCATGATCATCACGTGATCAGTGCATGATCAGCCACGTGATCAGTGCATGATCAGTCACGTGATCAGTGCATGATAGACACGTGAACAGTGCATGATCAGCCACGTGATCAGTGCATGATATCCAAGTGATCAGTGCATGATCATCACGTGATCAGTGTATGATCAGCCACGTGAACAGTGCATGCTCAGTCACGTGATCTGGGCCTGCTGAGCTGCGTGATTACTGTCTGCTCATCTGCTTGACAATTGCCAGCTGAGCTGCACGATTCCTGCCTGTCATCTGCTTGACAATTGCCAGCTGTGCTGCGTAATTCCTGCTTGCTCAGCTGCTTGATTATTGCCAGCTGAGCAGCATGATTCCTCACAGCTGAGTTCTATGATTATTGCCTGCTGACTGTTTGATTCGTGCCTACTCAGCTCTTTGTTTATTGCCTCCAGAGGCACATGATCAGTGTATGATATCAAACATGATCAGCGCATGATCAGTCACATGATCAGCGCCATTAAGTCACGTGATCACTACATGATAGTCATGTGATCAGTCCATGCTCAGTCACGGTATCAGTGCATGATCAGCCACGTGATCAGTGCATGATCTGTCACATGATTAGTGTATGATCATCCACGTGATCAGTGCATGGGCAGTCATGTGATCAGTGCATGATATAGACGTGATCAGTGCATGATCAGTCTCGTGATCAGTGCATGATAGCCACGTGATCAGTGCATGATCAGTCACCTGATGGGTGTATGATCATTCACGTGACCTGTACATGGTAGCTACATGATCATTGCATGATCAGCCACGTGAGCAGTGCATGATAGCCACGTGATCAGTGCATGATCAGGCACGTGATCAGTGCATGATCAGTCACGTGATCAGTGCATGATCAGCCACGTGATCAGTGCATGATCAGCCACGTGATCAGTGCATGATCAGCCACGTGATCAGTGCATGATCAGCCACGTGATCAGTGCATGATCAGTCACGTGATCAGTGCATGATCAGTTACGTGATCAGTGCATGATCAGCCACGTGATCAGTGCATGATAGCCACGTGATCAGTGCATGATCAGTCACGTGATCAGTGCATGATCAGTCACGTGATCAGTGCATGATCAGCCACGTGATCAGTGCATGATCAGGCACGTGATCAGTGCATGATCAGCCACGTGATCAGTGCATGATAGCCACGTGATCAGTGCATGATCAGTCACGTGATCAGTGCATGATCAGTCACGTGATCAGTGCATGATCAGCCACGTGATCAGTGCATGATCAGCCACGTGATCAGTGCATGATCAATTACGTGATCAGTGCATGATCAGTCACGTGACAGTACATGGTAGCTACGTGATCATTGCATGATCAGCCACGTGATCAGTGCATGATAGCCACGTGATCAGTGCATGATAGCCACGTGATCAGTGCATGATCAGTCATGTGATACGTGTGTGATCAGCCACGTGATCAGTGCATGATATCCACGTGATCAGTGCACAGCCACGTGATCAGTGCATGAGAGCCACGTGATCAGTGCATGATCAGTCACGTGATACATGTGTGATCAGCCACGTGATCAGTGCATGATGAGCCACGTGATCAGTGCATGATCAATTACGTGATCAGTGCATGATCAGTCACGTGACCAGTACATGGTTGCTACGTGATCGTTGCATGATCAGCCACGTGATCAGTGCATGATAGCCACGTGATCAGTGCATGATCAGTCACGTGATCAGTGCATGATCAGTCACGTGATCAGTGCATGATCATTTACGTGATCAGTGCATGATCAGTCACGTGACCAGTATATGGTTGCTACGTGATCATTGCATGATCAGCCACGTGATCAGTGCATGATAGCCACGTGATGAGTGCATGAGTTACGTGATCAGTGCATGATCAGCCACGTGATCAGTGCATGAGTGCCACGTGATCAGTGCATGATAGTCACGTGACAGGTGTGTGATCAGTCACGTGATCAGTGCATGATCAGCCACGTGATCAGTGCATGATAGCCACGTGATCAGTGCATGATCAGTTACGTGATCAGTGCATGATCAGCCACGTGATCAGTGCATGATCAGACACGTGATCAGTGCATGATCAGCCACGTGATCAGTGCATGATAGCCACGTGATCAGTGCATGATAGCCACGTGATCAGTGCATGATCACGTGATCAGTGCATGATCAGCCACGTGATCAGTGCATGATCATCACGTGATCAGTGCATGATCAGCCACGTGATCAGTGCATGATCAGCCGTGATCAGTGCATGATAGACACGTGAACAGTGCATGATCAGCCACGTGATCAGTGCATGATATCCAAGTGATCAGTGCATGATCATCACGTGATCAGTGTATGATCAGCCACGTGAACAGTGCATGCTCAGTCACGTGATCTGGGCCTGCTGAGCTGCGTGATTACTGTCTGCTCATCTGCTTGACAATTGCCAGCTGAGCTGCACGATTCCTGCCTGTCATCTGCTTGACAATTGCCAGCTGTGCTGCGTAATTCCTGCCTGCTCAGCTGCTTGATTATTGCCAGCTGAGCAGCATGATTCCTCACAGCTGAGTTCCATGATTATTGCCTGCTGACTGTTTGATTCGTGCCTACTCAGCTCTTTGTTTATTGCCTCCAGAGGCACATGATCAGTGTATGATAGCAAACATGATCAGCGCATGATCAGTCACATGATCAGCGCCATTAAGTCACGTGATCACTACATGATAGTCATGTGATCAGTCCATGCTCAGTCACGGTATCAGTGCATGATCAGCCACGTGATCAGTGCATGATCTGTCACATGATTAGTGTATGATCATCCACGTGATCAGTGCATGGGCAGTCATGTGATCAGTGCATGATATAGACGTGATCAGTGCATGATCAGTCACGTGATCAGTGCATGATAGCCACGTGATCAGTGCATGATCAGTCACCTGATGGGTGTATGATCATTCACGTGACCTGTACATGGTAGCTACATGATCATTGCATGATCAGCCACGTGATCAGTGCATGATAGCCACGTGATCAGTGCATGATCAGGCACGTGATCAGTGCATGATCAGTCACGTGATCAGTGCATGATCAGCCACGTGATCAGTGCATGATCAGGCACGTGATCAGTGCATGATCAGCCACGTGATCAGTGCATGATAGCCACGTGATCAGTGCATGATCAGTCACGTGATCAGTGCATGATCAGTTACGTGATCAGTGCATGATCAGCCACGTGATCAGTGCATGATCAGCCACGTGATCAGTGCATGATCAATTACGTGATCAGTGCATGATCAGTCACGTGACCAGTACATGGTAGCTACGTGATCAGTGCATGATCAGCCACGTGATCAGTGCATGATAGCCACGTGATCAGTGCATGATAGCCACGTGATCAGTGCATGATCAGTCACGTGATCATGTGTGATCAGCCACGTGATCAGTGCATGATATCCACGTGATCAGTGCATGATCAGCCACGTGATCAGTGCATGATAGCCACGTGATCAGTGCATGATCAGTCACGTGATCAGTGCATGATCAGCCACGTGATCAGTGCATGATCAGCCACGTGATCAGTGCATGATCAATTACGTGATCAGTGCATGATCAGTCACGTGACCAGTATATGGTTGCTACGTGATCATTCCATGACAGCCACGTGAGCAGTGCATGATAGCCACGTGATGTGTGCATGAGTTACGTGAGCAGAGTATGATCAGCCACGTGATCAGTGCATGAGTGCCACGTGATCAGTGCATGATATGTCACGTGACAGGTGTGTGATCAGCCACGTGAACAGTGCATGTTCAGCCACGTGATCAGTGCATGATAGCCACGTGATCAGTGCATGATCAGTTACGTGAGCAGTGTATGATCAGCCACGTGATCAGTGCATGGTCAGACACGTGAACAGTGTATGATCAGCCACGTGATCAGTGCATGATATCCAAGTGATCAGTGCATGATCATCACGTGATCAGTGTATGATCAGCCACGTGAACAGTGCATGCTCAGTCACGTGATCTGGGCCTGCTGAGCTGCGTGATTACTGTCTGCTCATCTGCTTGACAATTGCCAGCTGAGCTGCACGATTCCTGCCTGTCATCTGCTTGACAATTGCCAGCTGTGCTGCGTAATTCCTGCCTGCTCAGCTGCTTGATTATTGCCAGCTGAGCAGCATGATTCCTCACACCTGAGTTCCATGATTATTGCCTGCTGACTGTTTGATTCGTGCCTACTCAGCTCTTTGTTTATTGCCTCCAGAGGCACATGATCATTATATGATAGCAAACATGATCAGCGCATGATCAGTCACATGATCAGCGCCATTAAGTAACGTGATCACTACATGATAGTCATGTGATCAGTCCATGCTCAGTCACGGTATCAGTGCATGATCAGCCACGTGATCAGTGCATGATCTGTCACAAGATTAGTGTATGATCATCCACGTGATCAGTGCACGGGTAGTCATGTGATCAGTGCATGATATAAACGTGATCAGTGCATGATCAGTCTCGTGATCAGTGCATGATAGCCACGTGATCAGTGCATGATCAGTCACCTGATGGGTGTATGATCATTCACGTGACCTGTACATGGTAGCTACATGATCATTGCATGATCAGCCACGTGAGTAGTGCATGATAGCCACGTGATCAGTGCATGATCAGTCACGTGATCAGTGCATGATCAGTCATGTGACCAGTACATGGTAGCTGCGTGATCATGGCATGATCAGCCACGTGAGCAGTGCATGATAGCCACGTGATCAGTGCATGATCAGACACGTGATCAGTGCATGATCAGTCACGTGATCAGTGCATGATCAGCACGTGATCAGTGCATGATCAGGCACGTGATCAGTGTATGTCCAGCCACGTGATCAGTGCATGATAGCCACGTGATCAGTGCATGATCAGTCACGTGATCAGTGCATGATCAGTCATGTGATCAGTGTATGATCAGCCACGTGATCAGTGCATGATCAGCCATGATCAGTGCATGATCAGTTACGTGATCAGTGCATGATCAGTCACGTGACCAGTACATGGTAGCTACGTGATCATTGCATGATCAGCCACGTGATCAGTGCATGATAGCCACGTGATCAGTGCATGATCAGCCACGTGATCAGTGCATGATCAGTCACGTGATCAGTGCATGATCAGCCACGTGATCAGTGCATGATCAGTCACGTGATCAGTGCATGATCAGCCACGTGATCAGTGCATGATCAGTCACGTGATCAGTGCATGATATAGACGTGATCAGTGCATGATCAGTCACGTGATCAGTGCATGATAGCCACGTGATCAGTGCATGATCAGTCACGTGATCAGTGCATGATCAGTCACGTGACCAGTACATGGTAGCTACGTGATCAGTGCATGATCAGCCACGTGATCAGTGCATGATAGCCACGTGATCAGTGCATGATCAGTCACGTGATCAGTGCATGATCAGTCACGTGATCAGTGCATGATCAGCCACGTGATCAGTGCATGATCAGCCACGTGATCAGTGCATGATCAGCCACGTGATCAGTGCATGATCAGTCACGTGATCAGTGCATGGTAGCCACGTGATCAGTGCATGATCAGCCACGTGATCAGTGCATGACAGCCACGTGATCAGTGCATGAGAGCCACGTGATCAGTGCATGATCAGTCACGTGATACATGTGTGATCAGCCACGTGATCAGTGCATGATGAGCCACGTGATCAGTGCATGATCAATTACGTGATCAGTGCATGATCAGTCACGTGACCAGTACATGGTTGCTACGTGATCGTTGCATGATCAGCCACGTGAGCAGTGCATGATAGCCACGTGATCAGTGCATGATCAGTCACGTGATCAGTACATGATCAGTCACGTGAACAGTGCATGATCATTTACGTGATCTTGCATGATCAGTCACGTGACCAGTATATGGTTGCCACGTGATCATTCCATGACGAGCCACGTGAGCAGTGCATGATAGCCACGTGATGTGTGCATGAGTTACGTGAGCAGTGTATGATCAGCCACGTGATCAGTGCATGAGTGCCACGTGATCAGTGCATGATATGTCACGTGACAGTGTGTGATCAGCCACGTGAACAGTGCATGTTCAGCCACGTGATCAGTGCATGATAGCCACGTGATCAGTGCATGATCAGTTACGTGAGCAGTGTATGATCAGCCACGTGATCAGTGCATGGTCAGACACGTGAACAGTGTATGATCAGCCACGTGATCAGTGCATGATATCCAAGTGATCAGTGCATGATCATCACGTGATCAGTGTATGATCAGCCACGTGAACAGTGCATGCTCAGTCACGTGATCTGGGCCTGCTGAGCTGCGTGATTACTGTCTGCTCATCTGCTTGACAATTGCCAGCTGAGCTGCACGATTCCTGCCTGTCATCTGCTTGACAATTGCCAGCTGTGCTGCGTAATTCCTGCCTGCTCAGCTGCTTGATTATTGCCAGCTGAGCAGCATGATTCCTCACACCTGAGTTCCATGATTATTGCCTGCTGACTGTTTGATTCGTGCCTACTCAGCTCTTTGTTTATTGCCTCCAGAGGCACATGATCAGTATATGATAGCAAACATGATCAGCGCATGATCAGTCACATGATCAGCGCCATTAAGTCACGTGATCACTACATGATAGTCATGTGATCAGTCCATGCTCAGTCACGGTATCAGTGCATGATCAGCCACGTGATCAGTGCATGATCTGTCACAAGATTAGTGTATGATCATCCACGTGATCAGTGCATGGCAGTCATGTGATCAGTGCATGATATAGACGTGAACAGTGCATGATCAGTCTCGTGATCAGTGCATGATAGCCACGTGATCAGTGCATGATCAGTCACCTGATGGGTGTATGATCATTCACGTGACCTGTACATGGTAGCTACATGATCATTGCATGATCAGCCACGTGAGTAGTGCATGATAGCCACGTGATCAGTGCATGATCAGTCACGTGATCAGTGCATGATCAGTCATGTGACCAGTACATGGTAGCTGCGTGATCATGGCATGATCAGCCACGTGAGCAGTGCATGATAGCCACGTGATCAGTGCATGATCAGACACGTGATCAGTGCATGATCAGTCACGTGATCAGTGCATGATCAGCCACGTGATCAGTGCATGACCAGCCACGTGATCAGTGTATGTCAGCCACGTGATCAGTGCATGATAGCCACGTGATCAGTGCATGATCAGTCACGTGATCAGTGCATGATCAGTTATGTGATCAGTGCATGATCAGCCACGTGATCAGTGCATGATCAGCCACGTGATCAGTGCATGATCAGTTACGTGATCAGTGCATGATCAGTCACGTGATCAGTACATGATAGCTACGTGATCATTGCATGATCAGCCACATGATCAGTGCATGATAGCCACGTGATCAGTGCATGATAGCCACGTGATCAGTGCATGATCAGTCATGTGATCAGTGCATGATCAGCCACGTGATCAGTGCATGATCAGTCACGTGATCAGTGCATGATCATCCACGTGATCAGTGCATGATCAGTCACGTGATCAGTGCATGATATAGACGTGATCAGTGCATGATCAGTCACGTGATCAGTGCATGATAGCCACGTGATCAGTGCATGATCAGTCACGTGATCAGTGCATGATCAGTCACGTGACCTGTATGGTAGCTACATGATCAGTGCATGATCAGCCACGTGATAGTGCATGATAGCCACGTGATCAGTGCATGATCAGTCACGTGATCAGTGCATGATCAGTCATGTGATCAGTGCATGATCAGCCACGTGATCAGTGCATGATCAGCCACGTGATCAGTGCATGATCAGCCACGTGATCAGTGCATGATCAGTCACGTGATCAGTGCATGATAGCCACGTGATCAGTGCATGATCAGCCACGTGATCAGTGCATGACAGCCACGTGATCAGTGCATGAGAGCCACGTGATCAGTGCATGATCAGTCACGTGATACATGTGTGATCAGCCACGTGATCAGTGCATGATGAGCCACGTGATCAGTGCATGATCAATTACGTGATCAGTGCATGATCAGTCACGTGACCAGTACATGGTTGCTACGTGATCGTTGCATGATCAGCCAGGTGAGCAGTGCATGATAGCCACGTGATCAGTGCATGATCAGTCACGTGATCAGTACATGATCAGTCACGTGAACAGTGCATGATCATTTACGTGATCAGTGCATGATCAGTCACGTGACCAGTATATGGTTGCCACGTGATCATTCCATGACGAGCCACGTGAGCAGTGCATGATAGCCACGTGATGTGTGCATGAGTTACGTGAGCAGAGTATGATCAGCCACGTGATCAGTGCATGAGTGCCACGTGATCAGTGCATGATATGTCACGTGACAGGTGTGTGATCAGCCACGTGAACAGTGCATGTTCAGCCACGTGATCAGTGCATGATAGCCACGTGATCAGTGCATGATCAGTTACGTGAGCAGTGTATGATCAGCCACGTGATCAGTGCATGGTCAGACACGTGAACAGTGTATGATCAGCCACGTGATCAGTGCATGATATCCAAGTGATCAGTGCATGATCATCACGTGATCAGTGTATGATCAGCCACGTGAACAGTGCATGCTCAGTCACGTGATCTGGGCCTGCTGAGCTGCGTGATTACTGTCTGCTCATCTGCTTGACAATTGCCAGCTGAGCTGCACGATTCCTGCCTGTCATCTGCTTGACAATTGCCAGCTGTGCTGCGTAATTCCTGCCTGCTCAGCTGCTTGATTATTGCCAGCTGAGCAGCATGATTCCTCACACCTGAGTTCCATGATTATTGCCTGCTGACTGTTTGATTCGTGCCTACTCAGCTCTTTGTTTATTGCCTCCAGAGGCACATGATCAGTATATGATAGCAAACATGATCAGCGCATGATCAGTCACATGATCAGCGCCATTAAGTCACGTGATCACTACATGATAGTCATGTGATAAGTCCATGCTCAGTCACGGTATCAGTGCATGATCAGCCACGTGATCAGTGCATGATCTGTCACAAGATTAGTGTATGATCATCCACGTGATCAGTGCACGGGTAGTCATGTGATCAGTGCATGATATAGACGTGATCAGTGCATGATCAGTCTCGTGATCAGTGCATGATAGCCACGTGATCAGTGCATGATCAGTCACCTGATGGGTGTATGATCATTCACGTGACCTGTACATGGTAGCTACATGATCATTGCATGATCAGCCACGTGAGTAGTGCATGATAGCCACGTGATCACTGCATGATCAGTCACGTGATCAGTGCATGATCAGTCATGTGACCAGTACATGGTAGCTGCGTGATCATGGCATGATCAGCCACGTGAGCAGTGCATGATAGCCACGTGATCAGTGCATGATCAGACACGTGATCAGTGCATGATCAGTCACGTGATCAGTGCATGATCAGCCACGTGATCAGTGCATGATCAGGCACGTGATCAGTGTATGTCAGCCACGTGATCAGTGCATGATAGCCACGTGATCAGTGCATGATCAGTCACGTGATCAGTGCATGATCAGTTACGTGATCAGTGTATGATCAGCCACGTGATCAGTGCATGATCAGCCACGTGATCAGTGCATGATCAATTACGTGATCAGTGCATGATCAGTCACGTGACCAGTACATGGTAGCTACGTGATCATTGCATGATCAGCCACGTGATCAGTGCATGATAGCCACGTGATCAGTGCATGATAGCCACGTGATCAGTGCATGATCAGTAATGTGATACGTGTGTGTCAGCCACGTGATCAGTGCATGATCAGTCACGTGATCAGTGCATGATCAGCCACGTGATCAGTGCATGGCAGTCACGTGATCAGTGCATGATAGACGTGATCAGTGCATGATCAGTCACGTGATCAGTGCATGATAGCCACGTGATCAGTGCATGATCAGTCACGTGATCAGTGCATGATCAGTCACGTGACCAGTACATGGTAGCTACGTGATCAGTGCATGATCAGCCACGTGAGCAGTGCATGATAGTCAGTGCATGATCAGTGCGTGATCAGTGCATGATCAGTCATGTGTGAGTGCAGTGATGCGTGATCATGCATGATCAGCCACGTGATCAGTGCATGATAGCCACGTGATCAGTGCATGATCAGACGTGATCAGTGCATGATCAGTCACGTGATCAGTGCATGATCAGCCACGTGATCAGTGCATGATCAGGCACGTGATCAGTGTATGATCAGCCACGTGATCAGTGCATGATAGCCACGTGATCAGTGCATGATCAGTCACGTGATCAGTGCATGATCAGTCACGTGATCAGTGCATGATCAGCCACGTGATCAGTGCATGATCAGCCACGTGATCAGTGCATGATCAGCCACGTGATCAGTGCATGATCAGTCACGATCAGCATGATCGTGATCACGTGATCAGTGCAGCATGATAGCCACGTGATCAGTGCATGATCAGTCACGTGATCAGTGCATGATCAGCCACGTGATCAGTGCATGATAGCCACGTGATCAGTGCATGATCAGCCACGTGATCAGTGCATGATAGCCACGTGATCAGTGCATGATCAGTCACGTGATCATGTGTGATCAGCCACGTGATCAGTGCATGATCAGCCACGTGATCAGTGCATGATCAGTCACGTGATCAGTGCATGATCAGTCACGTGATCAGTGCATGGTAGCTACGTGATCAGTGCATGATCAGCCACGTGATCAGTGCATGATAGCCACGTGATCAGTGCATGATAGCCACGTGATCAGTGCATGATCAGTCACGTGATCAGTGCATGATCAGCCACGTGATCAGTGCATGATCAGTCACAAGATCAGTGCATGATCATCCACGTGATCAGTGCATGGGCAGTCAGTGATCAGTGCATGATATAGACGTGATCAGTGCATGATCAGTCACGTGATCAGTGCATGATAGCCACGTGATCAGTGCATGATCAGTCACGTGATGGGTGCATGATCATTCACGTGACCTGTATGGTAGCTACATGTTCATTGCATGATCAGCCACGTGATCAGTGCATGATAGCCACGTGATCAGTGCATGATCAGTCACGTGATCAGTGCATGATCAGTCATGTGATCAGTGCATGATCAGCCACGTGATCAGTGCATGATCAGCCACGTGATCAGTGCATGATCAGCCACGTGATCAGTGCATGATCAGTCACGTGATCAGTGCATGATCAGCCACGTGATCAGTGCATGATCAGCCACGTGATCAGTGCATGACAGCCACGTGATCAGTGCATGAGAGCCACGTGATCAGTGCATGATCAGTCACGTGATACATGTGTGATCAGCCACGTGATCAGTGCATGATGAGCCACGTGATCAGTGCAGGATCAATTACGTGATCAGTGCATGATCAGTCACGTGACCAGTACATGGTTGCTACGTGATCGTTGCATGATCAGCCAGGTGAGCAGAGCATGATAGCCACGTGATCAGTGCATGATCAGTCACGTGATCAGTACATGATCAGTCACGTGAACAGTGCATGATCATTTACGTGATCTGTGCATGATCAGTCACGTGACCAGTATATGGTTGCCACGTGATCATTCCATGACGAGCCACGTGAGCAGTGCATGATAGCCACGTGATGTGTGCATGAGTTACGTGAGCAGAGTATGATCAGCCACGTGATCAGTGCATGAGTGCCACGTGATCAGTGCATGATATGTCACGTGACAGGTGTGTGATCAGCCACGTGAACAGTGCATGTTCAGCCACGTGATCAGTGCATGATAGCCACGTGATCAGTGCATGATCAGTTACGTGAGCAGTGTATGATCAGCCACGTGATCAGTGCATGGTCAGACACGTGAACAGTGTATGATCAGCCACGTGATCAGTGCATGATATCCAAGTGATCAGTGCATGATCATCACGTGATCAGTGTATGATCAGCCACGTGAACAGTGCATGCTCAGTCACGTGATCTGGGCCTGCTGAGCTGCGTGATTACTGTCTGCTCATCTGCTTGACAATTGCCAGCTGAGCTGCACGATTCCTGCCTGTCATCTGCTTGACAATTGCCAGCTGTGCTGCGTAATTCCTGCCTGCTCAGCTGCTTGATTATTGCCAGCTGAGCAGCATGATTCCTCACACCTGAGTTCCATGATTATTGCCTGCTGACTGTTTGATTCGTGCCTACTCAGCTCTTTGTTTATTGCCTCCAGAGGCACATGATCAGTATATGATAGCAAACATGATCAGCGCATGATCAGTCACATGATCAGCGCCATTAAGTCACGTGATCACTACATGATAGTCATGTGATAAGTCCATGCTCAGTCACGGTATCAGTGCATGATCAGCCACGTGATCAGTGCATGATCTGTCACAAGATTAGTGTATGATCATCCACGTGATCAGTGCACGGGTAGTCATGTGATCAGTGCATGATATAGACGTGATCAGTGCATGATCAGTCTCGTGATCAGTGCATGATAGCCACGTGATCAGTGCATGATCAGTCACCTGATGGGTGTATGATCATTCACGTGACCTGTACGTGGTAGCTACATGATCATCGCATGATCAGCCACGTGAGTAGTGCATGATAGCCACGTGATCAGTGCATGATCAGTCACGTGATCAGTGCATGATCAGTCATGTGACCAGTACATGGTAGCTGCGTGATCATGGCATGATCAGCCACGTGAGCAGTGCATGATAGCCACGTGATCAGTGCATGATCAGACACGTGATCAGTGCATGATCAGTCACGTGATCAGTGCATGATCAGCCACGTGATCAGTGCATGACCAGGCACGTGATCAGTGTATGTCCAGCCAAGTGATCAGTGCATGATAGCCACGTGATCAGTGCATGATCAGTCACGTGATCAGTGCATGATCAGTTATGTGATCAGTGTATGATCAGCCACGTGATCACTGCATGATCAGCCACATGATCATTGCATGATCAATTTCGTGATCAGTGCATGATCACTCACGTGACCAGTACATGGTAGCTACGTGATCATTGCCTGATCAGCCACATGATCAATGCATGATAGCCACGTGATCAGTGCATGATAGCCACGTGATCAGTGCATGATCAGTAATGTGATACGTGTGTGATCAGCCACGTGATCAGTGCATGATCTGTCACAAGATTAGTGTATGATCATCCACGTGATCAGTGCACGGGCAGTCATGTGATCAGTGCATGATATAGACGTGAACAGAGCATGATCAGTCTCGTGATCAGTGCATGATAGCCACGTGATCAGTGCATGATCAGTCACCTGATGGGTGTATGATCATTCACGTGACCTGTACATGGTAGCTACATGATCATTGCATGATCAGCCACGTGAGTAGTTCATGATAGCCACGTGATCACTGCATGATCAGTCACGTGATCAGTGCATGATCAGTCATGTGACCAGTACATGGTAGGTGCGTGATCATGGCATGATCAGCCATGTGAGCAGTGCATGATAGCCATGTGATCAGTGCATGATCAGACACGAGATCAGTGCATGATCAGTCACGTGATCAGTGCATGATCAGCCACGTGATCAGTGCATGACCAGGCACATGATCAGTGTATGTCCAGCCAAGTGATCAGTGCATGATAGCCACGTGATCAGTGCATGATCTGTCACGTGATCAGTGCATGATCAGTTATGTGATCAGTGTATGATCAGCCACGTGATCAGTGCATGATCAGCCACATGATCAGTGCATGATCAATTACGTGATCAGTGCATGATCAGTCACGTGACCAGTACATGGTAGCTACGTGATCATTGCCTGATCAGCCACATGATCAGTGCATGATAGCCACGTGATCAGTGCATGATCAGTCATGTGATACGTGTGTGATCAGCCACGTGATCAGTGCATGATATCCACGTGATCAGTGCATGACAGCCACGTGATCAGTGCATGAGAGCCACGTGATCAGTGCATGATCAGTCACGTGATACATGTGTGATCAGCCACGTGATCAGTGCATGATGAGCCACGTGATCAGTGCAGGATCAATTATGTGATCAGTGCATGATCAGTCACGTGACCAGTACATGGTTGATACGTGATCGTTGCATGATCAGCCAGGTGAGCAGAGCATGATAGCCACGTGGTCAGTGCATGATCAGTCACGTGATCAGTACATGATCAGTCACATGAACAGTGCATGATCATTTATGTGATCTTTGCATGATCAGTCACGTTACCAGTATATGTTTGCTACGTGATCATTCCATGACGAGCCACGTGAGCAGTGCATGATAGCCACGTGATGTGTGCATGAGTTACGTGAGCAGAGTATGATCAGCCACGTGATCAGTGCATGAGTGCCACGTGATCAGTGCATGATATGTCACGTGACAGGTGTGTGATCAGCCACGTGAACAGTGCATGTTCAGCCACGTGATCAGTGCATGATAGCCACGTGATCAGTGCATGATCAGTTACGTGAGCAGTGTATGATCAGCCACGTGATCAGTGTATGGTCAGACACGTGAACAGTGTATGATCAGCCACGTGATCAGTGCATGATATCCAAGTGATCAGTGCATGATCATCACGTGATCAGTGTATGATCAGCCACGTGAACAGTACATGCTCAGTGACGTGATCTGGGCCTGCTGAGTTGCGTGATTACTGTCTGCTCATCTGCTTGACAATTGCCAGCTGAGCTGCACGATTCCTGCCTGTCATCTGCTTGACAATTGCCAGCTGTGCTGTGTAATTCCTGCCTGCTCAGCTACTTGATTATTGCCAGCTGAGCAGCATGATTCCTCACACCTGTGTTCCATGATTATTGCCTGCTGACTGTTTGATTCGTGCCTACTCAGCTCTTTGTTTATTGCCTCCAGAGGCACATGATCAGTATATGATATCAAACATGATCAGCGCATGATCAGTCACATGATCAGCGCCATTAAGTCACGTGATCACTACATGATAGTCATGTGATCAGTCCATGCTCAGTCACGGTATCAGTGCATGATCAGCCACGTGATCAGTGCATGATCTGTCACAAGATTAGTGTATGATCATCCACGTGATCAGTGCACGGGCAGTCATGTGATCAGTGCATGATATAGACGTGAACAGTGCATGATCAGTCTCGTGATCAGTGCATGATAGCCACGTGATCAGTGCATGATCAGTCACCTGATGGGTGTATGATCATTCACGTGACCTGTACATGGTAGCTACATGATCATTGCATGATCAGCCACGTGAGTAGTTCATGATAGCCACGTGATCACTGCATGATCAGTCACGTGATCAGTGCATGATTAGTCATGTGACCAGTACATGGTAGCTGCGTGATCATGGCATGATCAGCCACGTGAGCAGTGCATGATAGCCACGTGATCAGTGCATGATCAGACACGAGAGCAGTGCATGATCAGTCACGTGATCAGTGCATGATCAGCCACGTGATCAGTGCATGACCAGGCACGTGATTAGTGTATGTCCAGCCAAGTGATCAGTGCATGATAGCCACGTGATCAGTGCATGATCAGTCACGTGATCAGTGCATGATCAGTTATGTCATCAGTGTATGATCAGCCACGTGATCAGTGCATGATCAGCCACATGATCAGTGCATGATCAATTACGTGCTCAGTGCATGATCAGTTACGTGACAAGTACATGGTAGCTACGTGATCATTGCCTGATCAGCCACATGATCAGTGCATGATAGCCACGTGATCAGTGCAATGACAGCCACGTGATCAGTGCATGAGAGCCACGGGATCAGTGCATGATCAGTCACGTGATACATGTGTGATCAGCCACGTGATCAGTGCATGATGAGCCACGTGATTAGTGCAGGATCAATTACGTGATCAGTGCATGATCAGTCACGTGACCAGTACATGGTTGCTACGTGATCGTTGCATGATCAGCCACGTGAGCAGAGCATGATAGCCACGTGGTCAGTGCATGATCAGTCACGTGATCAGTACATGATCAGTCACGTGAACAGTGCATGATCATTTACGTGATCTTTGCATGATCAGTCACGTTACCAGTATATGGTTGCTACGTGATCATTCCATGACGAGCCACGTGAGCAGTGCATGATAGCCACGTGATGTGTGCATGAGTTACGTGAGCAGAGTATGATCAGCTACGTGATCAGTGCATGAGTGCCACGTGATCAGTGCATGATATGTCACGTGACAGGTGTGTGATCAGCCACGTGAACAGTGCATGTTCAGCCACGTGATCAGTGCATGATAGCCACGTGATCAGTGCATGATCAGTTACGTGAGCAGTGTACGATCAGCCACGTGATCAGTGCATGAGTGCCACGTGATCAGTACATGATATGTCACGTGACAGGTGTGTGATCAGCCACGTGAACAGTGCATGTTCAGCCACGTGATCAGTGCATGATCAGTTACGTGAGCAGAGTATGATCAGCCACGTGATCAGTGCATGAGTTCCACGTTATTAGTGCATGATATGTCACGTGACAGGTGTGATCAGCCACGTGAACAGTGCATGTTCAGCCACGTGATCAGTGCATGATAGCCACGTGATCAGTGCATGATCAGTTACGTGAGCAGTGTATGATCAGCCACGTGATCAGTGCATGGTCAGACACGTGAACAGTGTATGATCAGCCACGTGAACAGTGCATGCTCAGTCACGTGATCTGGGCCTGCTGAGCTGCGTGATTACTGTCTACTCATCTGCTTGACAATTGCCAGCTGAGCTGCACGATTCCTGCCTGTCATCTGCTTGACAATTGCCAGCTGTGCTGCGTAATTCCTGCCTGCTCAGCTGCTTGATTATTGCCAGCTGAGCAGCATGATTCCTCACACCTGAGTTCCATGATTACTGTCTGCTGACTGTTTGATTCGTGCCTACTCAGCTCTTTGTTTATTGCCTCCAGAGGCACATGATCAGTATATGATAGCAAACATGATCAGCGCATGATCAGTCACATGATCAGCGCCATTAAGTCACGTGATCACTACATGATAGTCATGTGATCAGTCCATGCTCAGTCACGGTATCAGTGCATGATCAGCCACGTGATCAGTGCATGATATGTCACAAGATTAGTGTATGATCATCCACGTGATCAGTGCACGGGTAGTCATGTGATCAGTGCATGATATAGACGTGAACAGTGCTTGATCAGTCTCGTGATCAGTGCATGATAGCCACGTGATCAGTGCATGATCAGTCACCTGATGGGTGTATGATCATTCACGTGACCTGTACATGGTAGCTACATGTTCATTGCATGATCAGGCACGTGAGTAGTTCATGATAGCCACGTGATCACTGCATGATCAGTCACGTGATCAGTGCATGATCAGTCATGTGATCAGTGTATGATCAGCCACGTGATCAGTGCATGATCAGCCACATGATCAGTGCATGGTCAATTACGTGATCAGTGCATGATCAGTCACGTGACCAGTACATGGTAGCTACGTGATCATTGCCTGATCAGCCACATGATCAGTGCATGACAGCCACGTGATCAGTGCATGAGAGCCACGTGATCAGTGCATGATCAGTCACGTGATACATGTGTGATCAGCCACGTGATCAGTGCATGATGAGCCACGTGATCAGTGCAGGATCAATTACGTGATCAGTGCATGATCAGTCACGTGACCAGTACATGGTTGCTACGTGATCGTTGCATGATCAGCCAGGTGAGCAGAGCATGATAGCCACGTGGTCAGTGCATGATCAGTCACGTGATCAGTACATGATCAGTCACATGAACAGTGCATGATCATTTACGTGATCTTTGCATGATCAGTCACGTTACCAGTATATGGTTGCCACGTGATCATTCCATGACGAGCCATGTGAGCAGTGCATGATAGCCACGTGATGTGTGCATGAGTTACGTGAGCAGAGTATGATCAGCCACGTGATCAGTGCATGAGTGCCACGTGATCAGTGCATGATATGTCACGTGACAGGTGTGTGATCAGCCACGTGAACAGTGCATGTTCAGCCACGTGATCAGTGCATGATAGCCACGTGATCAGTGCATGATCAGTTACGTGAGCAGTGTATGATCAGCCACGTGATCAGTGCATGGTCAGACACGTGAACAGTGTATGATCAGCCACGTGATCAGTGCATGATATCCAAGTGATCAGTGCATGATCATCACGTGATCAGTGTATGATCAGCCACGTGAACAGTGCATGCTCAGTCCCGTGATCTGGGCCTGCTGAGCTGCGTGATTACTGTCTGCTCATCTGCTTGACAATTGCCAGCTGAGCTGCACGATTCCTGCCTGTCATCTGCTTGACAATTGCCAGCTGTGCTGCGTAATTCCTGCCTGCTCAGCTGCTTGATTATTGCCAGCTGAGCAGCATGATTCCTCACACCTGTGTTCCATGATTATTGCCTGCTGACTGTTTGATTCGTGCCTACTCAGCTCTTTGTTTATTGCCTCCAGAGGCACATGATCAGTATATGATAGCAAACATGATCAGCGCATGATCAGTCACATGATCAGCGCCATTAAGTCACGTGATCACTACATGATAGTCATGTGATCAGTCCATGCTCAGTCACGGTATCAGTGCATGATCAGCCACGTGATCAGTGCATGATCTGTCACAAGATTAGTGTATGATCATCCACGTGATCAGTGCACGGGTAGTCATGTGATCAGTGCATGATATAGACGTTAACAGTGCTTGATCAGTCTCGTGATCAGTGCATGATAGCCACGTGATCAGTGCATGATCAGTCACCTGATGGGTGTATGATCATTCACGTGACCTGTACATGGTAGCTACATGATCATTGCATGATCAGCCACGTGAGTAGTTCATGATAGCCACGTGATCAATGCATGATCAGTCACGTGATCAGTGCATGATCAGTCATGTGACCAGTACATGGTAGCTGCGTGATCATGGCATGATCAGCCACGTGAGCAGTGCATGATAGCCACGTGATCAGTGCATGATCAGACACGAGATCAGTGCATGATCAGTCACGTGATCAGTGCATGATCAGCCACGTGATCAGTGCATGACCAGCCACGTGATCAGTGTATGTCCAGCCAAGTGATCAGTGCATGATAGCCACGTGATCAGTGCATGATCAGTCACGTGATCAGTGCATGATCAGTTATGTGATCAGTGTATGATCAGCCACGTGATCACTGCATGATCAGCCACATGATCATTGCATGATCAGTTTCGTGATCAGTGCATGATCAGTCACGTGACCAGTACATGGTAGCTACGTGATCATTGCCTGATCAGCCACATGATCAATGCATGATAGCCACGTGATCAGTGCATGATAGCCACGTGATCAGTGCATGATCAGTCATGTGATACGTGTGTGATCAGCCACGTGATCAGTGCATGATCTGTCACAAGATTAGTGTATGATCATCCACGTGATCAGTGCACGGGCAGTCAGTGATCAGTGCAGGATATAGACGTGAACAGTGCATGATCAGTCTCGTGATCAGTGCCTGATAGCCACGTGATCAGTGCATGATCAGTCACCTGATGGGTGTATGATCATTCACGTGACCTGTACATGGTAGCTACATGTTCATTGCATGATCAGGCACGTGAGTAGTTCATGATAGCCACGTGATCACTGCATGATCAGTCACGTGATCAGTGCATGATCAGTCATGTGATCAGTGTATGATCAGCCACGTGATCAGTGCATGATCAGCCACATGATCAGTGCATGGTCAATTACGTGATCAGTGCATGATCAGTCACGTGACCAGTACATGGTAGCTACGTGATCATTGCCTGATCAGCCACATGATCAGTGCATGACAGCCACGTGATCAGAGCATGAGAGCCACGTGATCAGTGCATGATCAGTCACGTGATACATGTGTGATCAGCCACGTGATCAGTGCATGATGAGCCACGTGATCAGTGCAGGATCAATTACGTGATCAGTGCATGATCAGTCACGTGACCAGTACATGGTTGCTACGTGATCGTTGCATGATCAGCCAGGTGAGCAGAGCATGATAGCCACGTGGTCAGTGCATGATCAGTCACGTGATCAGTACATGATCAGTCACATGAACAGTGCATGATCATTTACGTGATCTTTGCATGATCAGTCACGTTACCAGTATATGGTTGCCACGTGATCATTCCATGACGAGCCACGTGAGCAGTGCATGATAGCCACGTGATGTGTGCATGAGTTACGTGAGCAGAGTATGATCAGCCACGTGATCAGTGCATGAGTGCCACGTGATCAGTGCATGATATGTCACGTGACAGGTGTGTGATCAGCCACGTGAACAGTGCATGTTCAGCCACGTGATCAGTGCATGATAGCCACGTGATCAGTGCATGATCAGTTACGTGAGCAGTGTATGATCAGCCACGTGATCAGTGCATGGTCAGACACGTGAACAGTGTATGATCAGCCACGTGATCAGTGCATGATATCCAAGTGATCAGTGCATGATCATCACGTGATCAGTGTATGATCAGCCACGTGAACAGTGCATGCTCAGTCACGTGATCTGGGCCTGCTGAGCTGCGTGATTACTATCTGCTCATCTGCTTGACAATTTCCAGCTGAGCTGCACGATTCCTGCCTGTCATCTGCTTGACAATTGCCAGCTGTGCTGCGTAATTCCTGCCTGCTCAGCTGCTTGATTATTGCCAGCTGAGCAGCATGATTCCTCACACCTGTGTTCCATGATTATTGCCTGCTGACTGTTTGATTCGTGCCTACTCAGCTCTTTGTTTATTGCCTCCAGAGGCACATGATCAGTATATGATAGCAAACATGATCAGCGCATGATCAGTCACATGATCAGCGCCATTAAGTCACGTGATCACTACATGATAGTCATGTGATAAGTCCATGTTCAGTCACGGTATCAGTGCATGATCAGCCACGTGATCAGTGCATGATCTGTCACAAGATTAGTGTATGATCATCCACGTGATCAGTGCACGGGTAGTCATGTGATCAGTGCATGATATAGACGTGAACAGTGCTTGATCAGTCTCGTGATCAGTGCATGATAGGCACGTGATCAGTGCATGATCAGTCACCTGATGGGTGTATGATCATTCACGTGACCTGTACATGGTAGCTACATGATCATTGCATGATCAGCCACGTGAGTAGTGCATGATAGCCACGTGATCACTGCATGATCAGTCACGTGATCAGTGCATGATCAGTCATGTGACCAGTACATGGTAGCTGCGTGATCATGGCATGATCAGCCACGTGAGCAGTGCATGATAGCCACGGGATCAGTGCATGATCAGACACGAGATCAGTGCATGATCAGTCACGTGATCAGTGCATGATCAGCCACGTGATCAGTGCATGACCAGGCACGTGATCAGTGTATGTCCAGCCAAGTGATCAGTGCATGATAGCCACGTGATCAGTGCATGATCAGTCACGTGATCAGTGCATGATCAGTTATGTGATCAGTGTATGATCAGCCACGTGATCACTGCATGATCAGCCACATGATCATTGCATGATCAATTTCGTGATCAGTGCATGATCACTCACGTGACCAGTACATGGTAGCTACGTGATCATTGCCTGATCAGCCACATGATCAATGCATGATAGCCACGTGATCAGTGCATGATAGCCACGTGATCAGTGCATGATCAGTCATGTGATACGTGTGTGATCAGCCACGTGATCAGTGCATGATCTGTCACAAGATTAGTGTATGATCATCCACGTGATCAGTGCACGGGCAGTCATGTCATCAGTGCATGATATAGACGTGAACAGAGCATGATCAGTCTCGTGATCAGTGCATGATAGCCACGTGATCAGTGCATGATCAGTCACCTGATGGGTGTATGATCATTCACGTGACCTGTACATGGTAGCTACATGATCATTGCATGATCAGCCACGTGAGTAGTTCATGATAGCCACGTGATCACTGCATGATCAGTCACGTGATCAGTGCATGATCAGTCATGTGACCAGTACATGGTAGGTGCGTGATCATGGCATGATCAGCCATGTGAGCAGTGCATGATAGCCATGTGATCAGTGCATGATCAGACACGAGATCAGTGCATGATCAGTCACGTGATCAGTGAATGATCAGCCACGTGATCAGTGCATGACCAGGCACATGATCAGTGTATGTCCAGCCAAGTGATCAGTGCATGATAGCCACGTGATCAGTGCATGATCTGTCACGTGAGCAGTGCATGATCAGTTATGTGATCAGTGTATGATCAGCCACGTGATCAGTGCATGATCAGCCACATGATCAGTGCATGATCAATTACGTGATCAGTGCATGATCAGTCACGTGACCAGTACATGGTAGCTACGTGATCATTGCCTGATCAGCCACATGATCAGTGCATGATAGCCACGTGATCAGTGCATGATCAGTCATGTGATACGTGTGTGATCAGCCACGTGATCAGTGCATGATATCCACGTGATCAGTGCATGACAGCCACGTGATCAGTGCATGAGAGCCACGTGATCAGTGCATGATCAGTCACGTGATACATGTGTGATCAGCCACGTGATCAGTGCATGATGAGCCACGTGATCAGTGCAGGATCAATTATGTGATCAGTGCATGATCAGTCACGTGACCAGTACATGGTTGATACGTGATCGTTGCATGATCAGCCAGGTGAGCAGAGCATGATAGCCACGTGGTCAGTGCATGATCAGTCACGTGATCAGTACATGATCAGTCACATGAACAGTGCATGATCATTTACGTGATCTTTGCATGATCAGTCACGTTACCAGTATATGTTTGCTACGTGATCATTCCATGACGAGCCACGTGAGCAGTGCATGATAGCCACGTGATGTGTGCATGAGTTACGTGAGCAGAGTATGATCAGCCACGTGATCAGTGCATGAGTGCCACGTGATCAGTGCATGATATGTCACGTGACAGGTGTGTGATCAGCCACGTGAACAGTGCATGTTCAGCCACGTGATCAGTGCATGATAGCCACGTGATCAGTGCATGATCAGTTACGTGAGCAGTGTATGATCAGCCACGTGATCAGTGTATGGTCAGACACGTGAACAGTGTATGATCAGCCACGTGATCAGTGCATGATATCCAAGTGATCAGTGCATGATCATCACGTGATCAGTGTATGATCAGCCACGTGAACAGTACATGCTCAGTGACGTGATCTGGGCCTGCTGAGCTGCGTGATTACTGTCTGCTCATCTGCTTGACAATTGCCAGCTGAGCTGCACGATTCCTGCCTGTCATCTGCTTGACAATTGCCAGCTGTGCTGCGTAATTCCTGCCTGCTCAGCTGCTTGATTATTGCCAGCTGAGCAGCATGATTCCTCACACCTGTGTTCCATGATTATTGCCTGCTGACTGTTTGATTCGTGCCTACTCAGCTCTTTGTTTATTGCCTCCAGAGGCACATGATCAGTATATGATATCAAACATGATCAGCGCATGATCAGTCACATGATCAGCGCCATTAAGTCACGTGATCACTACATGATAGTCATGTGATCAGTCCATGCTCAGTCACGGTATCAGTGCATGATCAGCCACGTGATCAGTGCATGATCTGTCACAAGATTAGTGTATGATCATCCACGTGATCAGTGCACGGGCAGTCATGTGATCAGTGCATGATATAGACGTGAACAGTGCATGATCAGTCTCGTGATCAGTGCATGATAGCCACGTGATCAGTGCATGATCAGTCACCTGATGGGTGTATGATCATTCACGTGACCTGTACATGGTAGCTACATGATCATTGCATGATCAGCCA
Source organism: Bos javanicus (assembly GCF_032452875.1). Taxonomy (NCBI): domain Eukaryota; kingdom Metazoa; phylum Chordata; class Mammalia; order Artiodactyla; family Bovidae; genus Bos; species Bos javanicus. Next base: position 65,109 of record NW_026894104.1, on the reverse strand, counting down.
CGTGAGTAGTTCATGATAGCCACGTGATCACTGCATGATCAGTCACGTGATCAGTGCATGATTAGTCATGTGACCAGTACATGGTAGCTGCGTGATCATGGCATGATCAGCCACGTGAGCAGTGCATGATAGCCACGTGATCAGTGCATGATCAGACACGAGAGCAGTGCATGATCAGTCACGTGATCAGTGCATGATCAGCCACGTGATCAGTGCATGACCAGGCACGTGATTAGTGTATGTCCAGCCAAGTGATCAGTGCATGATAGCCACGTGATCAGTGCATGATCAGTCACGTGATCAGTGCATGATCAGTTATGTCATCAGTGTATGATCAGCCACGTGATCAGTGCATGATCAGCCACATGATCAGTGCATGATCAATTACGTGCTCAGTGCATGATCAGTTACGTGACAAGTACATGGTAGCTACGTGATCATTGCCTGATCAGCCACATGATCAGTGCATGATAGCCACGTGATCAGTGCAATGACAGCCACGTGATCAGTGCATGAGAGCCACGGGATCAGTGCATGATCAGTCACGTGATACATGTGTGATCAGCCACGTGATCAGTGCATGATGAGCCACGTGATTAGTGCAGGATCAATTACGTGATCAGTGCATGATCAGTCACGTGACCAGTACATGGTTGCTACGTGATCGTTGCATGATCAGCCACGTGAGCAGAGCATGATAGCCACGTGGTCAGTGCATGATCAGTCACGTGATCAGTACATGATCAGTCACGTGAACAGTGCATGATCATTTACGTGATCTTTGCATGATCAGTCACGTTACCAGTATATGGTTGCTACGTGATCATTCCATGACGAGCCACGTGAGCAGTGCATGATAGCCACGTGATGTGTGCATGAGTTACGTGAGCAGAGTATGATCAGCTACGTGATCAGTGCATGAGTGCCACGTGATCAGTGCATGATATGTCACGTGACAGGTGTGTGATCAGCCACGTGAACAGTGCATGTTCAGCCACGTGATCAGTGCATGATAGCCACGTGATCAGTGCATGATCAGTTACGTGAGCAGTGTACGATCAGCCACGTGATCAGTGCATGAGTGCCACGTGATCAGTGCATGATATGTCACGTGACAGGTGTGTGATCAGCCACGTGAACAGTGCATGTTCAGCCACGTGATCAGTGCATGATCAGTTACGTGAGCAGAGTATGATCAGCCACGTGATCAGTGCATGAGTTCCACGTGATTAGTGCATGATATGTCACGTGACAGGTGTGATCAGCCACGTGAACAGTGCATGTTCAGCCACGTGATCAGTGCATGATAGCCACGTGATCAGTGCATGATCAGTTACGTGAGCAGTGTATGATCAGCCACGTGATCAGTGCATGGTCAGACACGTGAACAGTGTATGATCAGCCACGTGAACAGTGCATGCTCAGTCACGTGATCTGGGCCTGCTGAGCTGCGTGATTACTGTCTACTCATCTGCTTGACAATTGCCAGCTGAGCTGCACGATTCCTGCCTGTCATCTGCTTGACAATTGCCAGCTGTGCTGCGTAATTCCTGCCTGCTCAGCTGCTTGATTATTGCCAGCTGAGCAGCATGATTCCTCACACCTGAGTTCCATGATTACTGTCTGCTGACTGTTTGATTCGTGCCTACTCAGCTCTTTGTTTATTGCCTCCAGAGGCACATGATCAGTATATGATAGCAAACATGATCAGCGCATGATCAGTCACATGATCAGCGCCATTAAGTCACGTGATCACTACATGATAGTCATGTGATCAGTCCATGCTCAGTCACGGTATCAGTGCATGATCAGCCACGTGATCAGTGCATGATATGTCACAAGATTAGTGTATGATCATCCACGTGATCAGTGCACGGGTAGTCATGTGATCAGTGCATGATATAGACGTGAACAGTGCTTGATCAGTCTAGTGATCAGTGCATGATAGGCACGTGATCAGTGCATGATCAGTCACCTGATGGGTGTATGATCATTCACGTGACCTGTGCATGGTAGCTACATGATCATTGCATGATCAGTCACGTGAACAGTGCATGATCATTTACGTGATCTCTGCATGATCAGTCACGTTACCAGTATATGGTTGCTACGTGATCATTCCATTACGAGCCACGTGAGCAGTGCATGATAGCCACGTGATGTGTGCATGAGTTACGTGAGCAGAGTATGATCAGCCACGTGATCAGTGCATGAGTGCCACGTGATCAGTGCATGATATTTCACGTGACAGGTGTGTGATCAGCCACGTGAACAGTGCATGTTCAGCCACGTGATCAGTGCATGATAGCCACGTGATCAGTGCATGATCATCACGTGATCAGTGTATGATCAGCCACGTGAACAGTGCATGCTCAGTCACGTGATCAGGGCCTGCTGAGCTGCGTGATTACTGTCTGCTCATCTGCTTGACAATTGCCAGCTGAGCTGCACGATTCCTGCCTGTCATCTGCTTGACAATTGCCAGCTGTGCTGTGTAATTCCTGCCTGCTCAGCTGCTTGATTATTGCCAGCTGAGTAGCATGATTCCTCACACCTGAGTTCCATGATTATTGCCTGCTGACTGTTTGATTCGTGCCTACTCAGCTCTTTGTTTATTGCCTCCAGAGGCACATGATCAGTATATGATAGCAAACATGATCAGCGCATGATCAGTCACATGATCAGCGCCATTAAGTCACGTGATCACTACATGATAGTCATGTGATCAGTCCATGCTCAGTCACGGTATCAGTGCATGATCAGCCACGTGATCAGTGCATGATCTGTCACAAGATTAGTGTATGATCATCCACGTGATCAGTGCATGGGCAGTCATGTGATCAGTGCATGATATAGACGTGATCAGTGCATGATCAGTCTCGTGATCAGTGCATGATAGCCACGTGATCAGTGCATGATCAGTCACGTGATCAGTGCATGATCAGTTACGTGATCAGTGCATGATCAGCCACGTGATCAGTGCATGATCAGCCACGTGATCAGTGCATGATCAATTACGTGATCAGTGCATGATCAGTTAGGTGACCAGTACATGGTAGCTACGTGATCATTGCATGATCAGCCACGTGATCAGTGCATGATAGCCACGTGATCAGTGCATGATAGCCACGTGATCAGTGCATGATCAGTCATGTGATACGTGTGTGATCAGCCACGTGATCAGTGCATGATATCCACGTGATCAGTGCATGACAGCCACGTGATCAGTGCATGAGAGCCACGTGATCAGTGCATGATCAGTCACGTGATACATGTGTGATCAGCCACGTGATCAGTGCATGATGAGCCACGTGATCAGTGCATGATCAATTACGTGATCAGTGCATGATCAGTCACGTGACCAGTACATGGTTGCTACGTGATCGTTGCATGATCAGCCACGTGAGCATAGCATGATAGCCACGTGATCAGTGCATGATCAGTCACGTGATCAGTACATGATCAGTCACGTGAACAGTGCATGATCATTTACGTGATCTTTGCATGATCAGTCACGTGACCAGTATATGGTTGCTACGTGATCATTCCATGACGAGCCACGTGAGCAGTGCATGATAGCCACGTGATGTGTGCATGAGTTACGTGAGCAGAGTATGATCAGCCACGTGATCAGTGCATGAGTGCCACGTGATCAGTGCATGATATGTCACGTGACAGGTGTGTGATCAGCCACGTGAACAGTGCATGTTCAGCCACGTGATCAGTGCATGATAGCCACGTGATCAGTGCATGATCAGCCACGTGATCAGTGCATGATGCCACGTGATCAGTGCATGATCATCACGTGATCAGTGCATGATCAGCCACGTGAACAGTGCATGATCAGCCACGTGATCAGTGCATGATAGCCACGTGATCAGTGCATGATCATCACGTGATCAGTGTATGATCAGCCACGTGAACAGTGCATGCTCAGTCACGTGATCAGGGCCTGCTGAGCTGCGTGATTACTGTCTGCTCATCTGCTTGACAATTGCCAGCTGAGCTGCACGATTCCTGCCTGTCATCTGCTTGACAATTGCCAGCTGTGCTGCGTAATTCCTGCCTGCTCAGCTGCTTGATTATTGCCAGCTGAGTAGCATGATTCCTCACACCTGAGTTCCATGATTATTGCCTGCTGACTGTTTGATTCGTGCCTACTCAGCTCTTTGTTTATTGCCTCCAGAGGCACATGATCAGTATATGATAGCAAACATGATCAGCGCATGATCAGTCACATGATCAGCGCCATTAAGTCACGTGATCACTACATGATAGTCATGTGATCAGTCCATGCTCAGTCACGGTATCAGTGCATGATCAGCCACGTGATCAGTGCATGATCTGTCACAAGATTAGTGTATGATCATCCACGTGATCAGTGCATGGGCAGTCATGTGATCAGTGCATGATATAGACGTGATCAGTGCATGATCAGTCACGTGATCAGTGCATGATCAGCCACGTGATCAGTGCATGATCAGTCACGTGATCAGTGCATGATCAGTCACGTGACCAGTACATGGTAGCTACGTGATCATTGCATGATCAGCCACGTGATCAGTGCATGATAGCCACGTGATGAGTGCATGAGTCACGTGATCAGTGCATGATCAGCCACGTGATCAGTGCATGATGCCACGTGATCAGTGCATGATAGTCACGTGATCAGTGCATGATCAGCCACGTGATCAGTGCATGATCAGCCACGTGATCAGTGCATGATAGCCACGTGATCAGTGCATGATCAGTCACGTGATCAGTGCATGATCAGCCACGTGATCAGTGCATGATCAGACACGTGATCAGTGCATGATCAGCCACGTGATCAGTGCATGATCAGCCACGTGATCAGTGCATGATCAATTACGTGATCAGTGCATGATCAGTCACGTGACCAGTACATGGTAGCTACGTGATCATTGCATGATCAGCCACGTGATCAGTGCATGATAGTCACGTGATCAGTGCATGATCAGTCATGTGATACGTGTGTGATCAGCCACGTGATCAGTGCATGATATCCACGTGATCAGTGCATGACAGCCACGTGATCAGTGCATGAGAGCCACGGGATCAGTGCATGATCAGTCACGTGATACATGTGTGATCAGCCACGTGATCAGTGCATGATGAGCCACGTGATCAGTGCATGATCAATTACGTGATCAGTGCATGATCAGTCACGTGACCAGTACATGGTTGCTACGTGATCGTTGCATGATCAGCCACGTGAGCAGTGCATGATAGCCACGTGATCAGTGCATGATCAGTCACGTGATCAGTACATGATCAGTCACGTGAACAGTGCATGATCATTTACGTGATCAGTGCATGATCAGTCACGTGACCAGTATATGGTTGCTACGTGATCATTCCATTACGAGCCACGTGAGCAGTGCATGTTAGCCACGTGTTGTGTGCATGAGTTACGTGAGCAGTGTATGATCAGCCACGTGATCAGTGCATGAGTGCCACGTGATCAGTGCATGATAGTCACGTGACAGGTGTGTGATCAGCCACGTGAACAGTGCATGATCAGCCACGTGATCAGTGCATGATAGCCACGTGATCAGTGCATGATCATCACGTGATCAGTGTATGATCAGCCACGTGAACAGTGCATGCTCAGTCACGTGATCTGGGCCTGCTGAGCTGCGTGATTACTGTCTGCTCATCTGCTTGACAATTGCCAGCTGAGCTGCACGATTCCTGCCTGTCATCTGCTTGACAATTGCCAGCTGTGCTGCGTAATTCCTGCCTGCTCAGCTGCTTGATTATTGCCAGCTGAGTAGCATGATTCCTCACACCTGAGTTCCATGATTATTGCCTGCTGACTGTTTGATTCGTGCCTACTCAGCTCTTTGTTTATTGCCTCCAGAGGCACATGATCAGTATATGATAGCAAACATGATCAGCGCATGATCAGTCACATGATCAGCGCCATTAAGTCACGTGATCACTACATGATAGTCATGTGATCAGTCCATGCTCAGTCACGGTATCAGTGCATGATCAGCCACGTGATCAGTGCATGATCTGTCACAAGATTAGTGTATGATCATCCACGTGATCAGTGCACGGGCAGTCATGTGATCAGTGCATGATATAGACGTGATCAGTGCATGATCAGTCTCGTGATCAGTGCATGATAGCCACGTGATCAGTGCATGATCAGTCACCTGATGGGTGTATGATCATTCACGTGACTTGTACATGGTAGCTACATGATCATTGCATGATCAGCCACGTGAGTAGTGCATGATAGCCACGTGATCACTGCATGATCAGTCACGTGATCAGTGCATGATCAGTCATGTGACAAGTACATGGTAGCTGCGTGATCATGGCATGATCAGCCACGTGAGCAGTGCATGATAGCCACGTGATCAGTGCATGATCAGACACGTGATCAGTGCATGATCAGTCACGTGATCAGTGCATGACCAGGCACGTGATCAGTGTATGATCAGCCAAGTGATCAGTGCATGATAGCCACGTGATCAGTGCATGATCAGTCACGTGATCAGTGCATGATCAGTTATGTGATCAGTGTATGATCAGCCACGTGATCAGTGCATGATCAGCCACATGATCAGTGCATGTTCAATTACGTGATCAGTGCATGATCAGTCACGTGACCAGTACATGGTAGCTACGTGATCATTGCCTGATCAGCCACGTGATCAGTGCATGATAGCCACGTGATCAGTGCATGATAGCCACGTGATCAGTGCATGATCAGTCATGTGATACGTGTGTGATCAGCCACGTGATCAGTGCATGATATCCACGTGATCAGTGCATGACAGCCACGTGATCAGTGCATGAGAGCCACGTGATCAGTGCATGATCAGTCACGTGATACATGTGTGATCAGCCACGTGATCAGTGCATGATGAGCCACGTGATCAGTGCAGGATCAATTACGTGATCAGTGCATGATCAGTCACGTGATCAGTACATGGTTGCTACGTGATCGTTGCATGATCAGCCAAGTGAGCAGAGCATGATAGCCACGTGATCAGTGCATGATCAGTCACGTGATCAGTACATGATCAGACACGTGAACAGTGCATGATCATTTACGTGATCTTTGCATGATCAGTCACGTGACCAGTATATGGTTGCTACGTGATCATTCCATGACGAGCCACGTGAGCAGTGCATGATAGCCACGTGATGTGTGCATGAGTTACGTGAGCAGAGTATGATCAGCCACGTGATCAGTGCATGAGTGCCACGTGATCAGTGCATGATATGTCACGTGACAGGTGTGTGATCAGCCACGTGAACAGTGCATGTTCAGCCACGTGATCAGTGCATGATAGCCACGTGATCAGTGCATGATCAGTTACGTGAGCAGTGTATGATCAGCCACGTGATCAGTGCATGGTCAGACACGTGAACAGTGTATGATCAGCCACGTGATCAGTGCATGATATCCAAGTGATCAGTGCATGATCATCACGTGATCAGTGTATGATCAGCCACGTGAACAGTGCATGCTCAGTCACGTGATCTGGGCCTGCTGAGCTGCGTGATTACTGTCTGCTCATCTGCTTGACAATTGCCAGCTGAGCTGCACGATTCCTGCCTGTCATCTGCTTGACAATTGCCAGCTGTGCTGCGTAATTCCTGCCTGCTCAGCTGCTTGATTATTGCCAGCTGAGCAGCATGATTCCTCACACCTGAGTTCCATGATTATTGCCTGCTGACTGTTTGATTCGTGCCTACTCAGCTCTTTGTTTATTGCCTCCAGAGGCACATGATCAGTGTATGATAGCAAACATGATCAGCGCATGATCAGTCACATGATCAGCGCCATTAAGTCACGTGATCACTACATGATAGTCATGTGATCAGTCCATGCTCAGTCACGGTATCAGTGCATGATCAGCCACGTGATCAGTGCATGATCTGTCACAAGATTAGTGTATGATCATCCACGTGATCAGTGCATGGGCAGTCATGTGATCAGTGCATGATATAGACGTGATCAGTGCATGATCAGTCTCGTGATCAGTGCATGATAGCCACGTGATCAGTGCATGATCAGTCACCTGATGGGTGTATGATCATTCACGTGACCTGTACATGGTAGCTACATGATCATTGCATGAACAGCCACGTGAGTAGTGCATGATAGCCACGTGATCACTGCATGATCAGTCACGTGATCAGTGCATGATCAGTTATGTGACCAGTACATGGTAGCTGCGTGATCATCGCATGATCAGCCACGTGATCAGTGCATGATAGCCACGTGATCAGTGCATGATAGCCACGTGATCAGTGCATGATCAGTCACGTGATACGTGTGTGATCAGCCACGTGATCAGTGCATGATATCCACGTGATCAGTGCATGACAGCCACGTGATCAGTGCATGATAGCCACGTGATCAGTGCATGATCAGTCACGTGATCATGTGTGATCAGCCACGTGATCAGTGCATGATGAGCCACGTGATCAGTGCATGATCAATTACGTGATCAGTGCATGATCAGTCACGTGACCAGTACATGGTTGCTACGTGATCGTTGCATGATCAGCCACGTGAGCAGTGCATGATAGCCACGTGATCAGTGCATGATCAGTCACGTGATCAGTGCATGATCAGTCACGTGAACAGTGCATGATCATTTACGTGATCAGTGCATGATCAGTCACGTGACCAGTATATGGTAGCTACGTGATCATTCCATGACGAGCCACGTGAGCAGTGCATGATAGCCACGTGATGTGTGCATGAGTTACGTGAGCAGAGTATGATCAGCCACGTGATCAGTGCATGAGTGCCACGTGATCAGTGCATGATAGTCACGTGACAGTGTGTGATCAGCCACGTGAACAGTGCATGATCAGCCACGTGATCAGTGCATGATAGCCACGTGATCAGTGCATGATCATCACGTGATCAGTGTATGATCAGCCACGTGAACAGTGCATGCTCAGTCACGTGATCAGGGCCTGCTGAGCTGCGTGATTACTGTCTGCTCATCTGCTTGACAATTGCCAGCTGAGCTGCACGATTCCTGCCTGTCATCTGCTTGACAATTGCCAGCTGTGCTGTGTAATTCCTGCCTGCTCAGCTGCTTGATTATTGCCAGCTGAGTAGCATGATTCCTCACACCTGAGTTCCATGATTATTGCCTGCTGACTGTTTGATTCGTACCTACTCAGCTCTTTGTTTATTGCCTCCAGAGGCACATGATCAGTGTATGATAGCAAACATGATCAGCGCATGATCAGTCACATGATCAGCGCCATTAAGTCACGTGATCACTACATGATAGTCATGTGATCAGTCCATGCTCAGTCACGGTATCAGTGCATGATCAGCCACGTGATCAGTGCATGATCTGTCACATGATTAGTGTATGATCATCCACGTGATCAGTGCATGGGCAGTCATGTGATCAGTGCATGATATAGACGTGATCAGTGCATGATCAGTCTCGTGATCAGTGCATGATAGCCACGTGATCAGTGCATGATCAGTCACGTGATCAGTGCATGATCAGTTACGTGATCAGTGCATGATCAGCCACGTGATCAGTGCATGATCAGCCACGTGATCAGTGCATGATCAATCACGTGATCAGTGCATGATCAGTCACGTGACCAGTACATGGTAGCTACGTGATCATTGCATGATCAGCCACGTGATCAGTGCATGATAGCCACGTGATCAGTGCATGATAGCCACGTGATCAGTGCATGATCAGTCATGTGATACGTGTGTGATCAGCCACGTGATCAGTGCATGATATCCACGTGATCAGTGCATGACAGCCACGTGATCAGTGCATGAGAGCCACGTGATCAGTGCATGATCAGTCACGTGATACATGTGTGATCAGCCACGTGATCAGTGCATGATGAGCCACGTGATCAGTGCATGATCAATTACGTGATCAGTGCATGATCAGTCACGTGACCAGTACATGGTTGCTACGTGATCGTTGCATGATCAGCCACGTGAGCAGTGCATGATAGCCACGTGATCAGTGCATGATCAGTCACGTGATCAGTACATGATCAGTCACGTGAACAGTGCATGATCATTTACGTGATCAGTGCATGATCAGTCACGTGACCAGTATATGGTTGCTACGTGATCATTCCATGACGAGCCACGTGAGCAGTGCATGATAGCCACGTGATGTGTGCATGAGTTACGTGAGCAGAGTATGATCAGCCACGTGATCAGTGCATGAGTGCCACGTGATCAGTGCATGATATGTCACGTGACAGGTGTGTGATCAGCCACGTGAACAGTGCATGTTCAGCCACGTGATCAGTGCATGATAGCCACGTGATCAGTGCATGATCAGCCACGTGATCAGTGCATGATCAGCCACGTGATCAGTGCATGATCATCACGTGATCAGTGCATGATCAGCCACGTGAACAGTGCATGATCAGCCACGTGATCAGTGCATGATAGCCACGTGATCAGTGCATGATCATCACGTGATCAGTGTATGATCAGCCACGTGAACAGTGCATGCTCAGTCACGTGATCAGGGCCTGCTGAGCTGCGTGATTACTGTCTGCTCATCTGCTTGACAATTGCCAGCTGAGCTGCACGATTCCTGCCTGTCATCTGCTTGACAATTGCCAGCTGTGCTGCGTAATTCCTGCCTGCTCAGCTGCTTGATTATTGCCAGCTGAGTAGCATGATTCCTCACACCTGAGTTCCATGATTATTGCCTGCTGACTGTTTGATTCGTGCCTACTCAGCTCTTTGTTTATTGCCTCCAGAGGCACATGATCAGTATATGATAGCAAACATGATCAGCGCATGATCAGTCACATGATCAGCGCCATTAAGTCACGTGATCACTACATGATAGTCATGTGATCAGTCCATGCTCAGTCACGGTATCAGTGCATGATCAGCCACGTGATCAGTGCATGATCTGTCACATGATTAGTGTATGATCATCCACGTGATCAGTGCATGGGCAGTCATGTGATCAGTGCATGATATAGACGTGATCAGTGCATGATCAGTCTCGTGATCAGTGCATGATAGCCACGTGATCAGTGCATGATCAGTCACGTGATCAGTGCATGATCAGTTACGTGATCAGTGCATGATCAGCCACGTGATCAGTGCATGATCAGCCACGTGATCAGTGCATGATCAATCACGTGATCAGTGCATGATCAGTTACGTGATCAGTGCATGGTAGCTACGTGATCAGTGCATGATCAGCCACGTGATCAGTGCATGATAGCCACGTGATCAGTGCATGATAGCCACGTGATCAGTGCATGATCAGTCATGTGATACGTGTGTGATCAGCCACGTGATCAGTGCATGATATCCACGTGATCAGTGCATGACAGCCACGTGATCAGTGCATGAGAGCCACGTGATCAGTGCATGATCAGTCACGTGATACATGTGTGATCAGCCACGTGATCAGTGCATGATGAGCCACGTGATCAGTGCATGATCAATTACGTGATCAGTGCATGATCAGTCACGTGACCAGTACATGGTTGCTACGTGATCGTTGCATGATCAGCCACGTGAGCAGAGCATGATAGCCACGTGATCAGTGCATGATCAGTCACGTGATCAGTACATGATCAGTCACGTGAACAGTGCATGATCATTTACGTGATCTGTGCATGATCAGTCACGTGACCAGTATATGGTTGCTACGTGATCATTCCATGACGAGCCACGTGAGCAGTGCATGATAGCCACGTGATGTGTGCATGAGTTACGTGAGCAGAGTATGATCAGCCACGTGATCAGTGCATGAGTGCCACGTGATCAGTGCATGATATGTCACGTGACAGGTGTGTGATCAGCCACGTGAACAGTGCATGTTCAGCCACGTGATCAGTGCATGATAGCCACGTGATCAGTGCATGATCAGTTACGTGAGCAGTGTATGATCAGCCACGTGATCAGTGCATGGTCAGACACGTGAACAGTGTATGATCAGCCACGTGATCAGTGCATGATATCCAAGTGATCAGTGCATGATCATCACGTGATCAGTGTATGATCAGCCACGTGAACAGTGCATGCTCAGTCACGTGATCTGGGCCTGCTGAGCTGCGTGATTACTGTCTGCTCATCTGCTTGACAATTGCCAGCTGAGCTGCACGATTCCTGCCTGTCATCTGCTTGACAATTGCCAGCTGTGCTGCGTAATTCCTGCCTGCTCAGCTGCTTGATTATTGCCAGCTGAGCAGCATGATTCCTCACACCTGAGTTCCATGATTATTGCCTGCTGACTGTTTGATTCGTGCCTACTCAGCTCTTTGTTTATTGCCTCCAGAGGCACATGATCAGTGTATGATAGCAAACATGATCAGCGCATGATCAGTCACATGATCAGCGCCATTAAGTCACGTGATCACTACATGATAGTCATGTGATCAGTCCATGCTCAGTCACGGTATCAGTGCATGATCAGCCACGTGATCAGTGCATGATCTGTCACAAGATTAGTGTATGATCATCCACGTGATCAGTGCATGGGCAGTCATGTGATCAGTGCATGATATAGACGTGATCAGTGCATGATCAGTCTCGTGATCAGTGCATGATAGCCACGTGATCAGTGCATGATCAGTCACCTGATGGGTGTATGATCATTCACGTGACTTGTACATGGTAGCTACATGATCATTGCATGATCAGCCACGTGAGTAGTGCATGATAGCCACGTGATCACTGCATGATCAGTCACGTGATCAGTGCATGATCAGTCATGTGACAAGTACATGGTAGCTGCGTGATCATGGCATGATCAGCCACGTGAGCAGTGCATGATAGCCACGTGATCAGTGCATGATCAGACACGTGATCAGTGCATGATCAGTCACGTGATCAGTGCATGATCAGGCACGTGATCAGTGTATATCCAGCCACGTGATCAGTGCATGATAGCCACGTGATCAGTGCATGATCAGTCACGTGATCAGTGCATGATCATGTGATCAGTGTATGATCAGCCACGTGATCAGTGCATGATCAGCCACATGATCAGTGCATGATCAATTACGTGATCAGTGCATGATCAGTCACGTGACCAGTACATGGTAGCTACGTGATCATTGCATGATCAGCCACGTGATCAGTGCATGATAGCCACGTGATCAGTGCATGATAGCCACGTGATCAGTGCATGATCAGTCATGTGATACGTGTGTGATCAGCCACGTGATCAGTGCATGATATCCACGTGATCAGTGCATGACAGCCACGTGATCAGTGCATGAGAGCCACGTGATCAGTGCATGATCAGTCACGTGATACATGTGTGATCAGCCACGTGATCAGTGCATGATGAGCCACGTGATCAGTGCAGGATCAATTACGTGATCAGTGCATGATCAGTCACGTGACCAGTACATGGTTGCTACGTGATCGTTGCATGATCAGCCACGTGAGCAGAGCATGATAGCCACGTGATCAGTGCATGATCAGTCACGTGAACAGTACATGATCAGACACGTGAACAGTGCATGATCATTTACGTGATCTTTGCATGATCAGTCACGTGACCAGTATATGGTTGCTACGTGATCATTCCATGACGAGCCACGTGAGCAGTGCATGATAGCCACGTGATGTGTGCATGAGTTACGTGAGCAGAGTATGATCAGCCACGTGATCAGTGCATGAGTGCCACGTGATCAGTGCATGATATGTCACGTGACAGGTGTGTGATCAGCCACGTGAACAGTGCATGTTCAGCCACGTGATCAGTGCATGATAGCCACGTGATCAGTGCATGATCAGTTACGTGAGCAGTGTATGATCAGCCACGTGATCAGTGCATGGTCAGACACGTGAACAGTGTATGATCAGCCACGTGATCAGTGCATGATATCCAAGTGATCAGTGCATGATCATCACGTGATCAGTGTATGATCAGCCACGTGAACAGTGCATGCTCAGTCACGTGATCTGGGCCTGCTGAGCTGCGTGATTACTGTCTGCTCATCTGCTTGACAATTGCCAGCTGAGCTGCACGATTCCTGCCTGTCATCTGCTTGACAATTGCCAGCTGTGCTGCATAATTCCTGCCTGCTCAGCTGCTTGATTATTGCCAGCTGAGCAGCATGATTCCTCACACCTGAGTTCCATGATTATTGCCTGCTGACTGTTTGATTCGTGCCTACTCAGCTCTTTGTTTATTGCCTCCAGAGGCACATGATCAGTGTATGATAGCAAACATGATCAGCGCATGATCAGTCACATGATCAGCGCCATTAAGTCACGTGATCACTACATGATAGTCATGTGATCAGTCCATGCTCAGTCACGGTATCAGTGCATGATCAGCCACGTGATCAGTGCATGATCTGTCACATGATTAGTGTATGATCATCCACGTGATCAGTGCATGGGCAGTCATGTGATCAGTGCATGATATAGACGTGATCAGTGCATGATCAGTCTCGTGATCAGTGCATGATAGCCACGTGATCAGTGCATGATCAGTCACCTGATGGGTGTATGATCATTCACGTGACCTGTACATGGTAGCTACATGATCATTGCATGATCAGCCACGTGAGTAGTGCATGATAGCCACGTGATCAGTGCATGATCAGTCACGTGATCAGTGCATGATCAGTCATGTGACCAGTACATGGTAGCTGCGTGATCATGGCATGATCAGCCACGTGAGCAGTGCATGATAGCCACGTGATGTGTGCATGAGTCACGTGATCAGTGTATGATCAGCCACGTGATCAGTGCATGAGTGCCACGTGATCAGTGCATGATATGTCACGTGACAGTGTGTGATCAGCCACGTGATCAGTGCATGATCAGCCACGTGATCAGTGCATGATAGCCACGTGATCAGTGCATGATCAGTTACGTGATCAGTGTATGATCAGCCACGTGATCAGTGCATGGTCAGACACGTGATCAGTGTATGATCAGCCACGTGATCAGTGCATGATATCCACGTGATCAGTGCATGATCATCACGTGATCAGTGTATGATCAGCCACGTGAACAGTGCATGCTCAGTCACGTGATCTGGGCCTGCTGAGCTGCGTGATTACTGTCTGCTCATCTGCTTGACAATTGCCAGCTGAGCTGCACGATTCCTGCCTGTCATCTGCTTGACAATTGCCAGCTGTGCTGCGTAATTCCTGCCTGCTCAGCTGCTTGATTATTGCCAGCTGAGCAGCATGATTCCTCACACCTGAGTTCCATGATTATTGCCTGCTGACTGTTTGATTCGTGCCTACTCAGCTCTTTGTTTATTGCCTCCAGAGGCACATGATCAGTGTATGATAGCAAACATGATCAGCGCATGATCAGTCACATGATCAGCGCCATTAAGTCACGTGATCACTACATGATAGTCATGTGATCAGTCCATGCTCAGTCACGGTATCAGTGCATGATCAGCCACGTGATCAGTGCATGATCTGTCACAAGATTAGTGTATGATCATCCACGTGATCAGTGCATGATCAGTCATGTGATCAGTGCATGATATAGACGTGATCAGTGCATGATCAGTCTCGTGATCAGTGCATGATAGCCACGTGATCAGTGCATGATCAGTCACCTGATGGGTGTATGATCATTCACGTGACCTGTACATGGTAGCTACATGATCATTGCATGATCAGCCACGTGAGTAGTGCATGATAGCCACGTGATCAGTGCATGATCAGTCACGTGATCAGTGCATGATCAGTCATGTGACCAGTACATGGTAGCTGCGTGATCATGGCATGATCAGCCACGTGATCAGTGCATGATAGCCACGTGATCAGTGCATGATCAGACACGTGATCAGTGCATGATCAGTCACGTGATCAGTGCATGATCAGCCACGTGATCAGTGCATGATCAGTCACGTGATCAGTGCATGTCAGCCAAGTGATCAGTGCATGATAGCCACGTGATCAGTGCATGATCAGTCACGTGATCAGTGCATGATCAGTTACGTGATCAGTGCATGATCAGCCACGTGATCAGTGCATGATCAGCCACATGATCAGTGCATGATCAATTACGTGATCAGTGCATGATCAGTCACGTGACCAGTACATGGTAGCTACGTGATCATTGCATGATCAGCCACGTGATCAGTGCATGATAGCCACGTGATCAGTGCATGATAGCCACGTGATCAGTGCATGATCAGTCATGTGATACGTGTGTGATCAGCCACGTGATCAGTGCATGATATCCACGTGATCAGTGCATGACAGCCACGTGATCAGTGCATGAGAGCCACGTGATCAGTGCATGATCAGTCACGTGATACATGTGTGATCAGCCACGTGATCAGTGCATGATGAGCCACGTGATCAGTGCAGGATCAATTACGTGATCAGTGCATGATCAGTCACGTGACCAGTACATGGTTGCTACGTGATCGTTGCATGATCAGCCACGTGAGCAGAGCATGATAGCCACGTGATCAGTGCATGATCAGTCACGTGATCAGTACATGATCAGTCACGTGAACAGTGCATGATCATTTACGTGATCTGTGCATGATCAGTCACGTGACCAGTATATGGTTGCTACGTGATCATTCCATGACGAGCCACGTGAGCAGTGCATGATAGCCACGTGATGTGTGCATGAGTTACGTGAGCAGAGTATGATCAGCCACGTGATCAGTGCATGAGTGCCACGTGATCAGTGCATGATATGTCACGTGACAGGTGTGTGATCAGCCACGTGAACAGTGCATGTTCAGCCACGTGATCAGTGCATGATAGCCACGTGATCAGTGCATGATCAGTTACGTGAGCAGTGTATGATCAGCCACGTGATCAGTGCATGGTCAGACACGTGAACAGTGTATGATCAGCCACGTGATCAGTGCATGATATCCAAGTGATCAGTGCATGATCATCACGTGATCAGTGTATGATCAGCCACGTGAACAGTGCATGCTCAGTCACGTGATCTGGGCCTGCTGAGCTGCGTGATTACTGTCTGCTCATCTGCTTGACAATTGCCAGCTGAGCTGCACGATTCCTGCCTGTCATCTGCTTGACAATTGCCAGCTGTGCTGCGTAATTCCTGCCTGCTCAGCTGCTTGATTATTGCCAGCTGAGCAGCATGATTCCTCACACCTGAGTTCCATGATTATTGCCTGCTGACTGTTTGATTCGTGCCTACTCAGCTCTTTGTTTATTGCCTCCAGAGGCACATGATCAGTGTATGATAGCAAACATGATCAGCGCATGATCAGTCACATGATCAGCGCCATTAAGTCACGTGATCACTACATGATAGTCATGTGATCAGTCCATGCTCAGTCACGGTATCAGTGCATGATCAGCCACGTGATCAGTGCATGATCTGTCACAAGATTAGTGTATGATCATCCACGTGATCAGTGCATGGGCAGTCATGTGATCAGTGCATGATATAGACGTGAACAGTGCATGATCAGTCACGTGATCAGTGCATGATAGCCACGTGATCAGTGCATGATCAGTCACCTGATGGGTGTATGATCATTCACGTGACTTGTACATGGTAGCTACATGATCATTGCATGATCAGCCACGTGAGTAGTGCATGATAGCCACGTGATCAGTGCATGATCAGTCACGTGATCAGTGCATGATCAGTCATGTGACCAGTACATGGTAGCTGCGTGATCATGCATGATCAGCCACGTGATCAGTGCATGATAGCCACGTGATCAGTGCATGATCAGTCACGTGATCAGTGCATGATCAGTTACGTGATCAGTGCATGATCAGCCACGTGATCAGTGCATGATCAGCCACATGATCAGTGCATGATCAATTACGTGATCAGTGCATGATCAGTCACGTGACCAGTACATGGTAGCTACGTGATCATTGCATGATCAGCCACGTGATCAGTGCATGATAGCCACGTGATCAGTGCATGATAGCCACGTGATCAGTGCATGATCAGTCATGTGATACGTGTGTGATCAGCCACGTGATCAGTGCATGATATCCACGTGATCAGTGCATGACAGCCACGTGATCAGTGCATGAGAGCCACGTGATCAGTGCATGATCAGTCACGTGATACATGTGTGATCAGCCACGTGATCAGTGCATGATGAGCCACGTGATCAGTGCAGGATCAATTACGTGATCAGTGCATGATCAGTCACGTGACCAGTACATGGTTGCTACGTGATCGTTGCATGATCAGCCACGTGAGCAGAGCATGATAGCCACGTGATCAGTGCATGATCAGTCACGTGATCAGTACATGATCAGTCACGTGAACAGTGCATGATCATTTACGTGATCTTGCATGATCAGTCACGTGACCAGTATATGGTTGCTACGTGATCATTCCATGACGAGCCACGTGAGCAGTGCATGATAGCCACGTGATGTGTGCATGAGTTACGTGAGCAGAGTATGATCAGCCACGTGATCAGTGCATGAGTGCCACGTGATCAGTGCATGATATGTCACGTGACAGGTGTGTGATCAGCCACGTGAACAGTGCATGTTCAGCCACGTGATCAGTGCATGATAGCCACGTGATCAGTGCATGATCAGTTACGTGAGCAGTGTATGATCAGCCACGTGATCAGTGCATGGTCAGACACGTGAACAGTGTATGATCAGCCACGTGATCAGTGCATGATATCCAAGTGATCAGTGCATGATCATCACGTGATCAGTGTATGATCAGCCACGTGAACAGTGCATGCTCAGTCACGTGATCTGGGCCTGCTGAGCTGCGTGATTACTGTCTGCTCATCTGCTTGACAATTGCCAGCTGAGCTGCACGATTCCTGCCTGTCATCTGCTTGACAATTGCCAGCTGTGCTGCGTAATTCCTGCCTGCTCAGCTGCTTGATTATTGCCAGCTGAGCAGCATGATTCCTCACACCTGAGTTCCATGATTATTGCCTGCTGACTGTTTGATTCGTGCCTACTCAGCTCTTTGTTTATTGCCTCCAGAGGCACATGATCAGTGTATGATAGCAAACATGATCAGCGCATGATCAGTCACATGATCAGCGCCATTAAGTCACGTGATCACTACATGATAGTCATGTGATCAGTCCATGCTCAGTCACGGTATCAGTGCATGATCAGCCACGTGATCAGTGCATGATCTGTCACAAGATTAGTGTATGATCATCCACGTGATCAGTGCATGGGCAGTCATGTGATCAGTGCATGATATAGACGTGATCAGTGCATGATCAGTCTCGTGATCAGTGCATGATAGCCACGTGATCAGTGCATGATCAGTCACCTGATGGGTGTATGATCATTCACGTGACCTGTACATGGTAGCTACATGATCATTGCATGATCAGCCACGTGAGTAGTGCATGATAGCCACGTGATCAGTGCATGATCAGTCACGTGATCAGTGCATGATCAGTCATGTGACCAGTACATGGTAGCTGCGTGATCATGGCATGATCAGCCACGTGAGCAGTGCATGATAGCCACGTGATCAGTGCATGATCAGACACGTGATCAGTGCATGATCAGTCACGTGATCAGTGCATGATCAGCCACGTGATCAGTGCATGATCAGGCACGTGATCAGTGTATGTCCAGCCACGTGATCAGTGCATGATAGCCACGTGATCAGTGCATGATCAGTCACGTGATCAGTGCATGATCAGTCACGTGATCAGTGCATGATCAGCCACGTGATCAGTGCATGATCAGCCACGTGATCAGTGCATGATAGCCACGTGATCAGTGCATGATCAGTCACGTGATCAGTGCATGATCAGCCACGTGATCAGTGCATGATCAGTCACGTGATCAGTGCATGATCAGCCACGTGATCAGTGCATGATCAGTCATGTGATCAGTGCATGATATCACGTGATCAGTGCATGATCAGTCACGTGATCAGTGCATGATAGCCACGTGATCAGTGCATGATCAGTCACGTGATCAGTGCATGATCATTCACGTGATCAGTACATGGTAGCTACGTGATCAGTGCATGATCAGCCACGTGATCAGTGCATGATAGCCACGTGATCAGTGCATGATCAGTCACGTGATCAGTGCATGATCAGTCATGTGACCAGTACATGGTAGCTGCGTGATCATGCATGATCAGCCACGTGATCAGTGCATGATAGCCACGTGATCAGTGCATGATCAGTCACGTGATCAGTGCATGATCAGTCACGTGATCAGTGCATGATCAGCCACGTGATCAGTGCATGACAGGCACGTGATCAGTGCATGATCAGCCACGTGATCAGTGCATGATAGCCACGTGATCAGTGCATGATCAGTCACGTGATCAGTGCATGATCAGTCATGTGATCAGTGCATGATCAGCCACGTGATCAGTGCATGATCAGCCACGTGATCAGTGCATGATCAATCACGTGATCAGTGCATGATCAGTCACGTGATCAGTGCATGGTAGCACGTGATCATTGCATGATCAGCCACGTGATCAGTGCATGATAGCCACGTGATCAGTGCATGATAGCCACGTGATCAGTGCATGATCAGTCATGTGATACGTGTGTGATCAGCCACGTGATCAGTGCATGATATCCACGTGATCAGTGCATGACAGCCACGTGATCAGTGCATGAGAGCCACGTGATCAGTGCATGATCAGTCACGTGATACATGTGTGATCAGCCACGTGATCAGTGCATGATGAGCCACGTGATCAGTGCATGATCAATTACGTGATCAGTGCATGATCAGTCACGTGACCAGTACATGGTTGCTACGTGATCGTTGCATGATCAGCCACGTGAGCAGAGCATGATAGCCACGTGATCAGTGCATGATCAGTCACGTGATCAGTACATGATCAGTCACGTGAACAGTGCATGATCATTTACGTGATCTGTGCATGATCAGTCACGTGACCAGTATATGGTAGCTACGTGATCATTCCATGACGAGCCACGTGAGCAGTGCATGATAGCCACGTGATGTGTGCATGAGTTACGTGAGCAGAGTATGATCAGCCACGTGATCAGTGCATGAGTGCCACGTGATCAGTGCATGATATGTCACGTGACAGGTGTGTGATCAGCCACGTGAACAGTGCATGTTCAGCCACGTGATCAGTGCATGATAGCCACGTGATCAGTGCATGATCAGTTACGTGAGCAGTGTATGATCAGCCACGTGATCAGTGCATGGTCAGACACGTGAACAGTGTATGATCAGCCACGTGATCAGTGCATGATATCCAAGTGATCAGTGCATGATCATCACGTGATCAGTGTATGATCAGCCACGTGAACAGTGCATGCTCAGTCACGTGATCTGGGCCTGCTGAGCTGCGTGATTACTGTCTGCTCATCTGCTTGACAATTGCCAGCTGAGCTGCACGATTCCTGCCTGTCATCTGCTTGACAATTGCCAGCTGTGCTGCGTAATTCCTGCCTGCTCAGCTGCTTGATTATTGCCAGCTGAGCAGCATGATTCCTCACACCTGAGTTCCATGATTATTGCCTGCTGACTGTTTGATTCGTGCCTACTCAGCTCTTTGTTTATTGCCTCCAGAGGCACATGATCAGTGTATGATAGCAAACATGATCAGCGCATGATCAGTCACATGATCAGCGCCATTAAGTCACGTGATCACTACATGATAGTCATGTGATCAGTCCATGCTCAGTCACGGTATCAGTGCATGATCAGCCACGTGATCAGTGCATGATCTGTCACAAGATTAGTGTATGATCATCCACGTGATCAGTGCATGGGCAGTCATGTGATCAGTGCATGATATAGACGTGATCAGTGCATGATCAGTCTCGTGATCAGTGCATGATAGCCACGTGATCAGTGCATGATCAGTCACCTGATGGGTGTATGATCATTCACGTGACCTGTACATGGTAGCTACATGATCATTGCATGATCAGCCACGTGAGTAGTGCATGATAGCCACGTGATCAGTGCATGATCAGTCACGTGATCAGTGCATGATCAGTCATGTGACCAGTACATGGTAGCTGCGTGATCATGCATGATCAGCCACGTGAGCAGTGCATGATAGCCACGTGATCAGTGCATGATCAGACACGTGATCAGTGCATGATCAGTCACGTGATCAGTGCATGATCAGCCACGTGATCAGTGCATGATCAGTCACGTGATCAGTGCATGATCAGCCACGTGATCAGTGCATGATCAGTCACGTGATCAGTGCATGATCAGCCACGTGATCAGTGCATGATAGCCACGTGATCAGTGCATGATCAGTCACGTGATCAGTGCATGATCAGTCACGTGATCAGTGCATGGTAGCTACGTGATCAGTGCATGATCAGCCACGTGATCAGTGCATGATAGCCACGTGATCAGTGCATGATCAGCCACGTGATCAGTGCATGATCAGTCACGTGATCAGTGCATGATCAGTCACGTGATCAGTGCATGGTAGCCACGTGATCAGTGCATGATCAGCCACGTGATCAGTGCATGATAGCCACGTGATCAGTGCATGATAGCCACGTGATCAGTGCATGATCAGTCATGTGATACGTGTGTGATCAGCCACGTGATCAGTGCATGATATCCACGTGATCAGTGCATGATCAGCCACGTGATCAGTGCATGATAGCCACGTGATCAGTGCATGATCAGTCACGTGATACATGTGTGATCAGCCACGTGATCAGTGCATGATGAGCCACGTGATCAGTGCATGATCAATTACGTGATCAGTGCATGATCAGTCACGTGACCAGTACATGGTTGCTACGTGATCGTGCATGATCAGCCACGTGAGCAGTGCATGATAGCCACGTGATCAGTGCATGATCAGTCACGTGATCAGTGCATGATCAGTCACGTGATCAGTGCATGATCATTTACGTGATCAGTGCATGATCAGTCACGTGACCAGTATATGGTTGCTACGTGATCATTGCATGACAGCCACGTGATCAGTGCATGATAGCCACGTGATCAGTGCATGAGTTACGTGATCAGTGTATGATCAGCCACGTGATCAGTGCATGAGTTCCACGTGATCAGTGCATGATATGTCACGTGACAGGTGTGATCAGCCACGTGATCAGTGCATGATCAGCCACGTGATCAGTGCATGATAGCCACGTGATCAGTGCATGATCAGTCACGTGATCAGTGTATGATCAGCCACGTGATCAGTGCATGATATCCACGTGATCAGTGCATGACAGCCACGTGATCAGTGCATGATAGCCACGTGATCAGTGCATGATCAGTCACGTGATACATGTGTGATCAGCCACGTGATCAGTGCATGATGAGCCACGTGATCAGTGCAGGATCAATTACGTGATCAGTGCATGATCAGTCACGTGACCAGTACATGGTTGCTACGTGATCGTTGCATGATCAGCCACGTGAGCAGAGCATGATAGCCACGTGATCAGTGCATGATCAGTCACGTGATCAGTACATGATCAGTCACGTGAACAGTGCATGATCATTTACGTGATCAGTGCATGATCAGTCACGTGACCAGTATATGGTAGCTACGTGATCATTCCATGACGAGCCACGTGAGCAGTGCATGATAGCCACGTGATGTGTGCATGAGTTACGTGAGCAGAGTATGATCAGCCACGTGATCAGTGCATGAGTGCCACGTGATCAGTGCATGATATGTCACGTGACAGTGTGTGATCAGCCACGTGAACAGTGCATGTTCAGCCACGTGATCAGTGCATGATAGCCACGTGATCAGTGCATGATCAGTTACGTGAGCAGTGTATGATCAGCCACGTGATCAGTGCATGGTCAGACACGTGAACAGTGTATGATCAGCCACGTGATCAGTGCATGATATCCAAGTGATCAGTGCATGATCATCACGTGATCAGTGTATGATCAGCCACGTGAACAGTGCATGCTCAGTCACGTGATCTGGGCCTGCTGAGCTGCGTGATTACTGTCTGCTCATCTGCTTGACAATTGCCAGCTGAGCTGCACGATTCCTGCCTGTCATCTGCTTGACAATTGCCAGCTGTGCTGCGTAATTCCTGCCTGCTCAGCTGCTTGATTATTGCCAGCTGAGCAGCATGATTCCTCACACCTGAGTTCCATGATTATTGCCTGCTGACTGTTTGATTCGTGCCTACTCAGCTCTTTGTTTATTGCCTCCAGAGGCACATGATCAGTGTATGATAGCAAACATGATCAGCGCATGATCAGTCACATGATCAGCGCCATTAAGTCACGTGATCACTACATGATAGTCATGTGATCAGTCCATGCTCAGTCACGGTATCAGTGCATGATCAGCCACGTGATCAGTGCATGATCTGTCACATGATTAGTGTATGATCATCCACGTGATCAGTGCATGGGCAGTCATGTGATCAGTGCATGATATAGACGTGATCAGTGCATGATCAGTCTCGTGATCAGTGCATGATAGCCACGTGATCAGTGCATGATCAGTCACCTGATGGGTGTATGATCATTCACGTGACCTGTACATGGTAGCTACATGATCATTGCATGATCAGCCACGTGAGCAGTGCATGATAGCCACGTGATCAGTGCATGATCAGTCACGTGATCAGTGCATGATCAGTCACGTGATCAGTGCATGATCAGCCACGTGATCAGTGCATGATCAGCCACGTGATCAGTGCATGATCAGCCACGTGATCAGTGCATGATAGCCACGTGATCAGTGCATGATCAGTCACGTGATCAGTGCATGATCAGTCACGTGATCAGTGCATGATCAGCCACGTGATCAGTGCATGATCAGCCACGTGATCAGTGCATGATCAATTACGTGATCAGTGCATGATCAGTCACGTGATCAGTGCATGATAGCTACGTGATCAGTGCATGATCAGCCACGTGATCAGTGCATGATAGCCACGTGATCAGTGCATGATCAGCCACGTGATCAGTGCATGATCAGTCACGTGATCAGTGCATGATCAGCCACGTGATCAGTGCATGATCAGCCACGTGATCAGTGCATGATCAGTCACGTGATCAGTGCATGATCAGCCACGTGATCAGTGCATGATCAGCCACGTGATCAGTGCATGATCAGTCACGTGATCAGTGCATGATCAGTCACGTGATCAGTGCATGATCAGCCACGTGATCAGTGCATGATCAGCCACGTGATCAGTGCATGATCAGTCACGTGATCAGTGCATGATCAGTCACGTGATCAGTGCATGATCAGCCACGTGATCAGTGCATGATCAGCCACGTGATCAGTGCATGATCAGTCACGTGATCAGTGCATGATCAGCCACGTGATCAGTGCATGATCAGTCACGTGATCAGTGCATGATCAGTCACGTGATCAGTGCATGATCAGTCACGTGATCAGTGCATGATCAGCCACGTGATCAGTGCATGATAGCCACGTGATCAGTGCATGATCAGTCACGTGATCAGTGCATGATCAGTTACGTGATCAGTGCATGATCAGCCACGTGATCAGTGCATGATCAGCCACGTGATCAGTGCATGATCAATTACGTGATCAGTGCATGATCAGTCACGTGACCAGTGCATGGTAGCTACGTGATCATTGCATGATCAGCCACGTGATCAGTGCATGATAGCCACGTGATCAGTGCATGATAGCCACGTGATCAGTGCATGATCAGTCACGTGATACGTGTGTGATCAGCCACGTGATCAGTGCATGATATCCACGTGATCAGTGCATGACAGCCACGTGATCAGTGCATGATAGCCACGTGATCAGTGCATGATCAGTCACGTGATACATGTGTGATCAGCCACGTGATCAGTGCATGATGAGCCACGTGATCAGTGCATGATCAATTACGTGATCAGTGCATGATCAGTCACGTGACCAGTACATGGTTGCTACGTGATCGTTGCATGATCAGCCACGTGAGCAGAGCATGATAGCCACGTGATCAGTGCATGATCAGTCACGTGATCAGTACATGATCAGTCACGTGAACAGTGCATGATCATTTACGTGATCAGTGCATGATCAGTCACGTGACCAGTATATGGTTGCTACGTGATCATTCCATGACGAGCCACGTGAGCAGTGCATGATAGCCACGTGATGTGTGCATGAGTTACGTGAGCAGTGTATGATCAGCCACGTGATCAGTGCATGAGTGCCACGTGATCAGTGCATGATAGTCACGTGACAGTGTGTGATCAGCCACGTGAACAGTGCATGATCAGCCACGTGATCAGTGCATGATAGCCACGTGATCAGTGCATGATCAGTCACGTGATCAGTGTATGATCAGCCACGTGATCAGTGCATGCTCAGTCACGTGATCAGGGCCTGCTGAGCTGCGTGATTACTGTCTGCTCATCTGCTTGACAATTGCCAGCTGAGCTGCACGATTCCTGCCTGTCATCTGCTTGACAATTGCCAGCTGTGCTGCGTAATTCCTGCCTGCTCAGCTGCTTGATTATTGCCAGCTGAGCAGCATGATTCCTCACACCTGAGTTCCATGATTATTGCCTGCTGACTGTTTGATTCGTGCCTACTCAGCTCTTTGTTTATTGCCTCCAGAGGCACATGATCAGTGTATGATAGCAAACATGATCAGCGCATGATCAGTCACATGATCAGCGCCATTAAGTCACGTGATCACTACATGATAGTCATGTGATCAGTCCATGCTCAGTCACGGTATCAGTGCATGATCAGCCACGTGATCAGTGCATGATCTGTCACAAGATTAGTGTATGATCATCCACGTGATCAGTGCATGGGCAGTCATGTGATCAGTGCATGATATAGACGTGATCAGTGCATGATCAGTCTCGTGATCAGTGCATGATAGCCACGTGATCAGTGCATGATCAGTCACCTGATGGGTGTATGATCATTCACGTGACCTGTACATGGTAGCTACATGATCATTGCATGATCAGCCACGTGAGTAGTGCATGATAGCCACGTGATCAGTGCATGATCAGTCACGTGATCAGTGCATGATCAGTCACGTGACCAGTACATGGTAGCTACGTGATCATTGCATGATCAGCCACGTGATCAGTGCATGATAGCCACGTGATCAGTGCATGATAGCCACGTGATCAGTGCATGATCAGTCATGTGATACGTGTGTGATCAGCCACGTGATCAGTGCATGATATCCACGTGATCAGTGCATGACAGCCACGTGATCAGTGCATGATAGCCACGTGATCAGTGCATGATCAGTCACGTGATACATGTGTGATCAGCCACGTGATCAGTGCATGATGAGCCACGTGATCAGTGCATGATCAATTACGTGATCAGTGCATGATCAGTCACGTGACCAGTACATGGTTGCTACGTGATCGTTGCATGATCAGCCACGTGAGCAGTGCATGATAGCCACGTGATCAGTGCATGATCAGTCACGTGATCAGTACATGATCAGTCACGTGAACAGTGCATGATCATTTACGTGATCTGCATGATCAGTCACGTGACCAGTATATGGTTGCTACGTGATCATTCCATGACGAGCCACGTGAGCAGTGCATGATAGCCACGTGATGTGTGCATGAGTTACGTGAGCAGAGTATGATCAGCCACGTGATCAGTGCATGAGTGCCACGTGATCAGTGCATGATATGTCACGTGACAGTGTGTGATCAGCCACGTGAACAGTGCATGATCAGCCACGTGATCAGTGCATGATAGCCACGTGATCAGTGCATGATCAGTCACGTGATCAGTGTATGATCAGCCACGTGATCAGTGCATGCTCAGTCACGTGATCTGGGCCTGCTGAGCTGCGTGATTACTGTCTGCTCATCTGCTTGACAATTGCCAGCTGAGCTGCACGATTCCTGCCTGTCATCTGCTTGACAATTGCCAGCTGTGCTGCGTAATTCCTGCCTGCTCAGCTGCTTGATTATTGCCAGCTGAGCAGCATGATTCCTCACACCTGAGTTCCATGATTATTGCCTGCTGACTGTTTGATTCGTGCCTACTCAGCTCTTTGTTTATTGCCTCCAGAGGCACATGATCAGTGTATGATAGCAAACATGATCAGCGCATGATCAGTCACATGATCAGCGCCATTAAGTCACGTGATCACTACATGATAGTCATGTGATCAGTCCATGCTCAGTCACGGTATCAGTGCATGATCAGCCACGTGATCAGTGCATGATCTGTCACAAGATTAGTGTATGATCATCCACGTGATCAGTGCACGGGCAGTCATGTGATCAGTGCATGATATAGACGTGATCAGTGCATGATCAGTCTCGTGATCAGTGCATGATAGCCACGTGATCAGTGCATGATCAGTCACCTGATGGGTGTATGATCATTCACGTGACCTGTACATGGTAGCTACATGATCATTGCATGATCAGCCACGTGAGTAGTGCATGATAGCCACGTGATCAGTGCATGATCAGTCACGTGATCAGTGCATGATCAGTCACGTGATCAGTGCATGATCAGCCACGTGATCAGTGCATGATCAGGCACGTGATCAGTGCATGATCAGCCACGTGATCAGTGCATGATAGCCACGTGATCAGTGCATGATCAGTCACGTGATCAGTGCATGATCAGTTTGTGATCAGTGTATGATCAGCCACGTGATCAGTGCATGATCAGCCACATGATCAGTGCATGATCAATTACGTGATCAGTGCATGATCAGTCACGTGACCAGTACATGGTAGCTACGTGATCATTGCATGATCAGCCACGTGATCAGTGCATGATAGCCACGTGATCAGTGCATGATAGCCACGTGATCAGTGCATGATCAGTCATGTGATACGTGTGTGATCAGCCACGTGATCAGTGCATGATATCCACGTGATCAGTGCATGACAGCCACGTGATCAGTGCATGAGAGCCACGGGATCAGTGCATGATCAGTCACGTGATACATGTGTGATCAGCCACGTGATCAGTGCATGATGAGCCACGTGATCAGTGCAGGATCAATTACGTGATCAGTGCATGATCAGTCACGTGACCAGTACATGGTTGCTACGTGATCGTTGCATGATCAGCCACGTGAGCAGAGCATGATAGCCACGTGATCAGTGCATGATCAGTCACGTGATCAGTACATGATCAGTCACGTGAACAGTGCATGATCATTTACGTGATCTTTGCATGATCAGTCACGTTACCAGTATATGGTTGCTACGTGATCATTCCATGACGAGCCACGTGAGCAGTGCATGATAGCCACGTGATGTGTGCATGAGTTACGTGAGCAGAGTATGATCAGCCACGTGATCAGTGCATGAGTGCCACGTGATCAGTGCATGATATGTCACGTGACAGGTGTGTGATCAGCCACGTGAACAGTGCATGTTCAGCCACGTGATCAGTGCATGATAGCCACGTGATCAGTGCATGATCAGTTACGTGAGCAGTGTATGATCAGCCACGTGATCAGTGCATGGTCAGACACGTGAACAGTGTATGATCAGCCACGTGATCAGTGCATGATATCCAAGTGATCAGTGCATGATCATCACGTGATCAGTGTATGATCAGCCACGTGAACAGTGCATGCTCAGTCACGTGATCTGGGCCTGCTGAGCTGCGTGATTACTGTCTGCTCATCTGCTTGACAATTGCCAGCTGAGCTGCACGATTCCTGCCTGTCATCTGCTTGACAATTGCCAGCTGTGCTGCGTAATTCCTGCCTGCTCAGCTGCTTGATTATTGCCAGCTGAGCAGCATGATTCCTCACACCTGAGTTCCATGATTATTGCCTGCTGACTGTTTGATTCGTGCCTACTCAGCTCTTTGTTTATTGCCTCCAGAGGCACATGATCAGTGTATGATAGCAAACATGATCAGCGCATGATCAGTCACATGATCAGCGCCATTAAGTCACGTGATCACTACATGATAGTCATGTGATCAGTCCATGCTCAGTCACGGTATCAGTGCATGATCAGCCACGTGATCAGTGCATGATCTGTCACAAGATTAGTGTATGATCATCCACGTGATCAGTGCATGGGCAGTCATGTGATCAGTGCATGATATAGACGTGATCAGTGCATGATCAGTCTCGTGATCAGTGCATGATAGCCACGTGATCAGTGCATGATCAGTCACCTGATGGGTGTATGATCATTCACGTGACCTGTACATGGTAGCTACATGATCATTGCATGATCAGCCACGTGAGTAGTGCATGATAGCCACGTGATCAGTGCATGATCAGTCACGTGATCAGTGCATGATCAGTCACGTGATCAGTGCATGATCAGCCACGTGATCAGTGCATGATCAGCCACGTGATCAGTGCATGATCAGCCACGTGATCAGTGCATGATAGCCACGTGATCAGTGCATGATCAGTCACGTGATCAGTGCATGATCAGTCACGTGATCAGTGCATGATCAGCCACGTGATCAGTGCATGATCAGCCACGTGATCAGTGCATGATCAATTACGTGATCAGTGCATGATCAGTCACGTGATCAGTGCATGGTAGCTACGTGATCAGTGCATGATCAGCCACGTGATCAGTGCATGATAGCCACGTGATCAGTGCATGATCAGCCACGTGATCAGTGCATGATCAGTCACGTGATAGTGCATGATCAGCCACGTGATCAGTGCATGATCAGCCACGTGATCAGTGCATGATCAGTCACGTGATCAGTGCATGATCAGCCACGTGATCAGTGCATGATCAGCCACGTGATCAGTGCATGATCAGTCACGTGATCAGTGCATGATCAGTCACGTGATCAGTGCATGATCAGCCACGTGATCAGTGCATGATCAGCCACGTGATCAGTGCATGATCAGTCACGTGATCAGTGCATGATCAGTCACGTGATCAGTGCATGATCAGCCACGTGATCAGTGCATGATCAGCCACGTGATCAGTGCATGATCAGTCACGTGATCAGTGCATGATCAGCCACGTGATCAGTGCATGATCAGTCACGTGATCAGTGCATGATCAGTCACGTGATCAGTGCATGATCAGTCACGTGATCAGTGCATGATCAGCCACGTGATCAGTGCATGATAGCCACGTGATCAGTGCATGATCAGTCACGTGATCAGTGCATGATCAGTCACGTGATCAGTGCATGATCAGCCACGTGATCAGTGCATGATCAGCCACGTGATCAGTGCATGATCAATTACGTGATCAGTGCATGATCAGTCACGTGATCAGTGCATGATAGCTACGTGATCAGTGCATGATCAGCCACGTGATCAGTGCATGATCAGCCACGTGATCAGTGCATGATCAGTCACGTGATCAGTGCATGATCAGCCACGTGATCAGTGCATGATCAGTCACGTGATCAGTGCATGATAGCCACGTGATCAGTGCATGATAGCCACGTGATCAGTGCATGATCAGTCACGTGATCAGTGCATGATCAGTCACGTGATCAGTGCATGATAGCACGTGATCAGTGCATGATCAGCCACGTGATCAGTGCATGATAGCCACGTGATCAGTGCATGATAGCCACGTGATCAGTGCATGATCAATTATGTGCTCAGTGCATGATCAGTTACGTGATCAGTGCATGGTCACGTGATCAGTGCATGATCAGCCACGTGATCAGTGCATGATAGCCACGTGATCAGTGCATGATAGCCACGTGATCAGTGCATGATCAGTCATGTGATAGTGTGTGATCAGCCACGTGATCAGTGCATGATATCCACGTGATCAGTGCATGATCAGCCACGTGATCAGTGCATGAGAGCCACGTGATCAGTGCATGATCAGTCACGTGATCATGTGTGATCAGCCACGTGATCAGTGCATGATCAGCCACGTGATCAGTGCATGATCAATTACGTGATCAGTGCATGATCAGTCACGTGACCAGTACATGGTTGCTACGTGATCAGTGCATGATCAGCCACGTGAGCAGTGCATGATAGCCACGTGATCAGTGCATGATCAGTCACGTGATCAGTGCATGATCAGTCACGTGATCAGTGCATGATCATTACGTGATCAGTGCATGATCAGTCACGTGACCAGTATATGGTAGCTACGTGATCATTGCATGATCAGCCACGTGATCAGTGCATGATAGCCACGTGATCAGTGCATGAGTTACGTGATCAGTGTATGATCAGCCACGTGATCAGTGCATGATCCACGTGATCAGTGCATGATAGTCACGTGACAGTGTGTGATCAGCCACGTGATCAGTGCATGATCAGCCACGTGATCAGTGCATGATAGCCACGTGATCAGTGCATGATCAGTCACGTGATCAGTGTATGATCAGCCACGTGATCAGTGCATGATATCCACGTGATCAGTGCATGACAGCCACGTGATCAGTGCATGATAGCCACGTGATCAGTGCATGATCAGTCACGTGATACATGTGTGATCAGCCACGTGATCAGTGCATGATGAGCCACGTGATCAGTGCAGGATCAATTACGTGATCAGTGCATGATCAGTCACGTGACCAGTACATGGTTGCTACGTGATCGTTGCATGATCAGCCACGTGAGCAGAGCATGATAGCCACGTGATCAGTGCATGATCAGTCACGTGATCAGTACATGATCAGTCACGTGAACAGTGCATGATCATTTACGTGATCTTTGCATGATCAGTCACGTGACCAGTATATGGTAGCTACGTGATCATTCCATGACGAGCCACGTGAGCAGTGCATGATAGCCACGTGATGTGTGCATGAGTTACGTGAGCAGAGTATGATCAGCCACGTGATCAGTGCATGAGTGCCACGTGATCAGTGCATGATATGTCACGTGACAGGTGTGTGATCAGCCACGTGAACAGTGCATGTTCAGCCACGTGATCAGTGCATGATAGCCACGTGATCAGTGCATGATCAGTTACGTGAGCAGTGTATGATCAGCCACGTGATCAGTGCATGGTCAGACACGTGAACAGTGTATGATCAGCCACGTGATCAGTGCATGATATCCAAGTGATCAGTGCATGATCATCACGTGATCAGTGTATGATCAGCCACGTGAACAGTGCATGCTCAGTCACGTGATCTGGGCCTGCTGAGCTGCGTGATTACTGTCTGCTCATCTGCTTGACAATTGCCAGCTGAGCTGCACGATTCCTGCCTGTCATCTGCTTGACAATTGCCAGCTGTGCTGCGTAATTCCTGCCTGCTCAGCTGCTTGATTATTGCCAGCTGAGCAGCATGATTCCTCACACCTGAGTTCCATGATTATTGCCTGCTGACTGTTTGATTCGTGCCTACTCAGCTCTTTGTTTATTGCCTCCAGAGGCACATGATCAGTGTATGATAGCAAACATGATCAGCGCATGATCAGTCACATGATCAGCGCCATTAAGTCACGTGATCACTACATGATAGTCATGTGATCAGTCCATGCTCAGTCACGGTATCAGTGCATGATCAGCCACGTGATCAGTGCATGATCTGTCACATGATTAGTGTATGATCATCCACGTGATCAGTGCATGGGCAGTCATGTGATCAGTGCATGATATAGACGTGATCAGTGCATGATCAGTCTCGTGATCAGTGCATGATAGCCACGTGATCAGTGCATGATCAGTCACCTGATGGGTGTATGATCATTCACGTGACCTGTACATGGTAGCTACATGATCATTGCATGATCAGCCACGTGAGCAGTGCATGATAGCCACGTGATCAGTGCATGATCAGTCACGTGATCAGTGCATGATCAGTCACGTGATCAGTGCATGATCAGCCACGTGATCAGTGCATGATCAGCCACGTGATCAGTGCATGATCAGCCACGTGATCAGTGCATGATAGCCACGTGATCAGTGCATGATCAGTCACGTGATCAGTGCATGATCAGTCACGTGATCAGTGCATGATCAGCCACGTGATCAGTGCATGATCAGCCACGTGATCAGTGCATGATCAGTTACGTGATCAGTGCATGATCAGTCACGTGATCAGTGCATGATAGCTACGTGATCAGTGCATGATCAGCCACGTGATCAGTGCATGATAGCCACGTGATCAGTGCATGATCAGCCACGTGATCAGTGCATGATCAGTCACGTGATCAGTGCATGATCAGCCACGTGATCAGTGCATGATCAGCCACGTGATCAGTGCATGATCAGTCACGTGATCAGTGCATGATCAGCCACGTGATCAGTGCATGATCAGCCACGTGATCAGTGCATGATCAGTCACGTGATCAGTGCATGATCAGTCACGTGATCAGTGCATGATCAGCCACGTGATCAGTGCATGATCAGCCACGTGATCAGTGCATGATCAGTCACGTGATCAGTGCATGATCAGTCACGTGATCAGTGCATGATCAGCCACGTGATCAGTGCATGATCAGCCACGTGATCAGTGCATGATCAGTCACGTGATCAGTGCATGATCAGCCACGTGATCAGTGCATGATCAGCCACGTGATCAGTGCATGATCAGTCACGTGATCAGTGCATGATCAGTCACGTGATCAGTGCATGATCAGCCACGTGATCAGTGCATGATAGCCACGTGATCAGTGCATGATCAGTCACGTGATCAGTGCATGATCAGTTACGTGATCAGTGTATGATCAGCCACGTGATCAGTGCATGATCAGCCACGTGATCAGTGCATGATCAATTACGTGATCAGTGCATGATCAGTCACGTGATCAGTACATGGTAGCTACGTGATCATTGCATGATCAGCCACGTGATCAGTGCATGATAGCCACGTGATCAGTGCATGATAGCCACGTGATCAGTGCATGATCAGTCATGTGATACGTGTGTGATCAGCCACGTGATCAGTGCATGATATCCACGTGATCAGTGCATGACAGCCACGTGATCAGTGCATGAGAGCCACGTGATCAGTGCATGATCAGTCACGTGATACATGTGTGATCAGCCACGTGATCAGTGCATGATGAGCCACGTGATCAGTGCATGATCAATTACGTGATCAGTGCATGATCAGTCACGTGACCAGTACATGGTAGCTAAGTGATCGTTGCATGAACAGCCACGTGAGCAGTGCATGATAGCCACGTGATCAGTGCATGATCAGTCACGTGATCAGTGCATGATCAGTCACGTGAACAGTGCATGATCATTTACGTGATCAGTGCATGATCAGTCACGTGACCAGTATATGGTTGCTACGTGATCATTCCATGACAGCCACGTGAGCAGTGCATGATAGCCACGTGATGTGTGCATGAGTTACGTGATCAGTGTATGATCAGCCACGTGATCAGTGCATGAGTGCCACGTGATCAGTGCATGATATGTCACGTGACAGTGTGTGATCAGCCACGTGATCAGTGCATGATCAGCCACGTGATCAGTGCATGATAGCCACGTGATCAGTGCATGATCTGTCGCATGATCAGTGTATGATCAGCCACGTGATCAGTGCATACTCAGTCACGTGATCTGGGCCTGCTGAGCTGCGTGATTACTGTCTGCTCATCTGCTTGACAATTGCCAGCTGAGCTGCACGATTCCTGCCTGTCATCTGCTTGACAATTGCCAGCTGTGCTGCGTAATTCCTGCCTGCTCAGCTGCTTGATTATTGCCAGCTGAGCAGCATGATTCCTCACAGCTGAGTTCCATGATTATTGCCTGCTGACTGTTTGATTCGTGCCTACTCAGCTCTTTGTTTATTGCCTCCAGAGGCACATGATCAGTGTATGATAGCAAACATGATCAGCGCATGATCAGTCACATGATCAGCGCCATTAAGTCACGTGATCACTACATGATAGTCATGTGATCAGTCCATGCTCAGTCACGGTATCAGTGCATGATCAGCCACGTGATCAGTGCATGATCTGTCACAAGATTAGTGTATGATCATCCACGTGATCAGTGCATGGCAGTCATGTGATCAGTGCATGATATAGACGTGATCAGTGCATGATCAGTCTCGTGATCAGTGCATGATAGCCACGTGATCAGTGCATGATCAGTCACCTGGGTGTATGATCATTCACGTGACCTGTACATGGTAGCTACATGATCATTGCATGATCAGCCACGTGAGTAGTGCATGATAGCCACGTGATCAGTGCATGATCAGTCACGTGATCAGTGCATGATCAGTCATGTGACCAGTACATGGTAGCTGCGTGATCATGGCATGATCAGCCACGTGAGCAGTGCATGATAGCCACGTGATCAGTGCATGATCAGACACGTGATCAGTGCATGATCAGTCACGTGATCAGTGCATGATCAGCCACGTGATCAGTGCATGACCAGGCACGTGATCAGTGTATGTCAGCCAAGTGATCAGTGCATGATAGCCACGTGATCAGTGCATGATCAGTCACGTGATCAGTGCATGATCAGTTTGTGATCAGTGCATGATCAGCCACGTGATCAGTGCATGATCAGCCACATGATCAGTGCATGATCAATTACGTGATCAGTGCATGATCAGTCACGTGACCAGTACATGGTAGCTACGTGATCATTGCATGATCAGCCACGTGATCAGTGCATGATAGCCACGTGATCAGTGCATGATAGCCACGTGATCAGTGCATGATCAGTCATGTGATACGTGTGTGATCAGCCACGTGATCAGTGCATGATATCCACGTGATCAGTGCATGACAGCCACGTGATCAGTGCATGAGAGCCACGTGATCAGTGCATGATCAGTCACGTGATACATGTGTGATCAGCCACGTGATCAGTGCATGATGAGCCACGTGATCAGTGCATGATCAATTACGTGATCAGTGCATGATCAGTCACGTGACCAGTACATGGTTGCTACGTGATCATTGCATGATCAGCCACGTGAGCAGAGCATGATAGCCACGTGATCAGTGCATGATCAGTCACGTGATCAGTACATGATCAGTCACGTGAACAGTGCATGATCATTTACGTGATCTTTGCATGATCAGTCACGTGACCAGTATATGGTTGCTACGTGATCATTCCATGACGAGCCACGTGAGCAGTGCATGATAGCCACGTGATGTGTGCATGAGTTACGTGAGCAGAGTATGATCAGCCACGTGATCAGTGCATGAGTGCCACGTGATCAGTGCATGATATGTCACGTGACAGGTGTGTGATCAGCCACGTGAACAGTGCATGTTCAGCCACGTGATCAGTGCATGATAGCCACGTGATCAGTGCATGATCAGTTACGTGAGCAGTGTATGATCAGCCACGTGATCAGTGCATGGTCAGACACGTGAACAGTGTATGATCAGCCACGTGATCAGTGCATGATATCCAAGTGATCAGTGCATGATCATCACGTGATCAGTGTATGATCAGCCACGTGAACAGTGCATGCTCAGTCACGTGATCTGGGCCTGCTGAGCTGCGTGATTACTGTCTGCTCATCTGCTTGACAATTGCCAGCTGAGCTGCACGATTCCTGCCTGTCATCTGCTTGACAATTGCCAGCTGTGCTGCGTAATTCCTGCCTGCTCAGCTGCTTGATTATTGCCAGCTGAGCAGCATGATTCCTCACACCTGAGTTCCATGATTATTGCCTGCTGACTGTTTGATTCGTGCCTACTCAGCTCTTTGTTTATTGCCTCCAGAGGCACATGATCAGTGTATGATAGCAAACATGATCAGCGCATGATCAGTCACATGATCAGCGCCATTAAGTCACGTGATCACTACATGATAGTCATGTGATCAGTCCATGCTCAGTCACGGTATCAGTGCATGATCAGCCACGTGATCAGTGCATGATCTGTCACATGATTAGTGTATGATCATCCACGTGATCAGTGCATGGGCAGTCATGTGATCAGTGCATGATATAGACGTGATCAGTGCATGATCAGTCACGTGATCAGTGCATGATAGCCACGTGATCAGTGCATGATCAATCACGTGATCAGTGCATGATCAGTCACGTGACCAGTACATGGTAGCTACGTGATCATTGCATGATCAGCCACGTGAGCAGTGCATGATAGCCACGTGATCAGTGCATGATCAGTCACGTGATCAGTGCATGATCAGTCACGTGATCAGTGCATGATCATTTACGTGATCAGTGCATGATCAGTCACGTGACCAGTATATGGTAGCCACGTGATCATTGCATGACAGCCACGTGAGCAGTGCATGATAGCCACGTGATGTGCATGAGTTACGTGATCAGTGTATGATCAGCCACGTGATCAGTGCATGAGTGCCACGTGATCAGTGCATGATATGTCACGTGACAGTGTGTGATCAGCCACGTGATCAGTGCATGATCAGCCACGTGATCAGTGCATGATCAGCCACGTGATCAGTGCATGATCAGCCACGTGATCAGTGCATGATCAGCCACGTGATCAGTGCATGATCAGCCACGTGATCAGTGCATGGTCAGACACGTGAACAGTGTATGATCAGCCACGTGATCAGTGCATGATATCCAAGTGATCAGTGCATGATCATCACGTGATCAGTGTATGATCAGCCACGTGAACAGTGCATGCTCAGTCACGTGATCTGGGCCTGCTGAGCTGCGTGATTACTGTCTGCTCATCTGCTTGACAATTGCCAGCTGAGCTGCACGATTCCTGCCTGTCATCTGCTTGACAATTGCCAGCTGTGCTGCGTAATTCCTGCCTGCTCAGCTGCTTGATTATTGCCAGCTGAGCAGCATGATTCCTCACACCTGAGTTCCATGATTATTGCCTGCTGACTGTTTGATTCGTGCCTACTCAGCTCTTTGTTTATTGCCTCCAGAGGCACATGATCAGTGTATGATAGCAAACATGATCAGCGCATGATCAGTCACATGATCAGCGCCATTAAGTCACGTGATCACTACATGATAGTCATGTGATCAGTCCATGCTCAGTCACGGTATCAGTGCATGATCAGCCACGTGATCAGTGCATGATCTGTCACAAGATTAGTGTATGATCATCCACGTGATCAGTGCATGGGCAGTCATGTGATCAGTGCATGATATAGACGTGATCAGTGCATGATCAGTCTCGTGATCAGTGCATGATAGCCACGTGATCAGTGCATGATCAGTCACCTGATGGGTGTATGATCATTCACGTGACCTGTACATGGTAGCTACATGATCATTGCATGATCAGCCACGTGAGTAGTGCATGATAGCCACGTGATCAGTGCATGATCAGTCACGTGATCAGTGCATGATCAGTCATGTGACCAGTACATGGTAGCTGCGTGATCATGGCATGATCAGCCACGTGAGCAGTGCATGATAGCCACGTGATCAGTGCATGATCAGACAGATCAGTGCATGATCAGTCACGTGATCAGTGCATGATCAGCCACGTGATCAGTGCATGATCAGGCACGTGATCAGTGCATGTCAGCCACGTGATCAGTGCATGATAGCCACGTGATCAGTGCATGATCAGTCACGTGATCAGTGCATGATCAGTTATGTGATCAGTGTATGATCAGCCACGTGATCAGTGCATGATCAGCCACATGATCAGTGCATGATCAATTACGTGATCAGTGCATGATCAGTCACGTGACCAGTACATGGTAGCTACGTGATCATTGCATGATCAGCCACGTGATCAGTGCATGATAGCCACGTGATCAGTGCATGATAGCCACGTGATCAGTGCATGATCAGTCATGTGATACGTGTGTGATCAGCCACGTGATCAGTGCATGATATCCACGTGATCAGTGCATGACAGCCACGTGATCAGTGCATGAGAGCCACGTGATCAGTGCATGATCAGTCACGTGATACATGTGTGATCAGCCACGTGATCAGTGCATGATGAGCCACGTGATCAGTGCAGGATCAATTACGTGATCAGTGCATGATCAGTCACGTGACCAGTACATGGTTGCTACGTGATCGTTGCATGATCAGCCACGTGAGCAGAGCATGATAGCCACGTGATCAGTGCATGATCAGTCACGTGATCAGTACATGATCAGTCACGTGAACAGTGCATGATCATTTACGTGATCTTTGCATGATCAGTCACGTGACCAGTATATGGTTGCTACGTGATCATTCCATGACGAGCCACGTGAGCAGTGCATGATAGCCACGTGATGTGTGCATGAGTTACGTGAGCAGAGTATGATCAGCCACGTGATCAGTGCATGAGTGCCACGTGATCAGTGCATGATATGTCACGTGACAGGTGTGTGATCAGCCACGTGAACAGTGCATGTTCAGCCACGTGATCAGTGCATGATAGCCACGTGATCAGTGTATGATCAGCCACGTGATCAGTGCATGGTCAGACACGTGAACAGTGTATGATCAGCCACGTGATCAGTGCATGATATCCAAGTGATCAGTGCATGATCATCACGTGATCAGTGTATGATCAGCCACGTGAACAGTGCATGCTCAGTCACGTGATCTGGGCCTGCTGAGCTGCGTGATTACTGTCTGCTCATCTGCTTGACAATTGCCAGCTGAGCTGCACGATTCCTGCCTGTCATCTGCTTGACAATTGCCAGCTGTGCTGCGTAATTCCTGCCTGCTCAGCTGCTTGATTATTGCCAGCTGAGCAGCATGATTCCTCACACCTGAGTTCCATGATTATTGCCTGCTGACTGTTTGATTCGTGCCTACTCAGCTCTTTGTTTATTGCCTCCAGAGGCACATGATCAGTGTATGATAGCAAACATGATCAGCGCATGATCAGTCACATGATCAGCGCCATTAAGTCACGTGATCACTACATGATAGTCATGTGATCAGTCCATGCTCAGTCACGGTATCAGTGCATGATCAGCCACGTGATCAGTGCATGATCTGTCACATGATTAGTGTATGATCATCCACGTGATCAGTGCATGGGCAGTCATGTGATCAGTGCATGATATAGACGTGATCAGTGCATGATCAGTCTCGTGATCAGTGCATGATAGCCACGTGATCAGTGCATGATCAGTCACCTGATGGGTGTATGATCATTCACGTGACCTGTACATGGTAGCTACATGATCATTGCATGATCAGCCACGTGAGTAGTGCATGATAGCCACGTGATCACTGCATGATCAGTCACGTGATCAGTGCATGATCAGTCATGTGACCAGTACATGGTAGCTGCGTGATCATGGCATGATCAGCCACGTGAGCAGTGCATGATAGCCACGTGATCAGTGCATGATCAGACACGTGATCAGTGCATGATCAGTCACGTGATCAGTGCATGATCAGCCACGTGATCAGTGCATGATCAGGCACGTGATCAGTGTATGTCAGCCACGTGATCAGTGCATGATAGCCACGTGATCAGTGCATGATCAGTCACGTGATCAGTGCATGATCAGTTACGTGATCAGTGCATGATCAGCCACGTGATCAGTGCATGATCAGCCACGTGATCAGTGCATGATCAATTACGTGATCAGTGCATGATCAGTCACGTGATCAGTACATGGTAGCTACGTGATCAGTGCATGATCAGCCACGTGATCAGTGCATGATAGCCACGTGATCAGTGCATGATAGCCACGTGATCAGTGCATGATCAGTCATGTGATACGTGTGTGATCAGCCACGTGATCAGTGCATGATATCCACGTGATCAGTGCATGACAGCCACGTGATCAGTGCATGAGAGCCACGTGATCAGTGCATGATCAGTCACGTGATCATGTGTGATCAGCCACGTGATCAGTGCATGATGAGCCACGTGATCAGTGCATGATCAATTACGTGATCAGTGCATGATCAGTCACGTGACCAGTACATGGTTGCTACGTGATCGTGCATGATCAGCCACGTGAGCAGTGCATGATAGCCACGTGATCAGTGCATGATCAGTCACGTGATCAGTGCATGATCAGTCACGTGATCAGTGCATGATCATTTACGTGATCAGTGCATGATCAGTCACGTGACCAGTATATGGTTGCTACGTGATCATTGCATGACAGCCACGTGATCAGTGCATGATAGCCACGTGATGTGTGCATGAGTTACGTGAGCAGTGTATGATCAGCCACGTGATCAGTGCATGATCAGCCACGTGATCAGTGCATGATAGTCACGTGACAGTGTGTGATCAGCCACGTGATCAGTGCATGATCAGCCACGTGATCAGTGCATGATAGCCACGTGATCAGTGCATGATCAGTCACGTGATCAGTGCATGATCAGCCACGTGATCAGTGCATGATCAGTCACGTGATCAGTGCATGATAGCTACGTGATCAGTGCATGATCAGCCACGTGATCAGTGCATGATCAGCCACGTGATCAGTGCATGATCAGTCACGTGATCAGTGCATGATCAGTCACGTGATCAGTGCATGATCAGCCACGTGATCAGTGCATGATCAGCCACGTGATCAGTGCATGATAGCCACGTGATCAGTGCATGATCAGTCATGTGATACGTGTGATCAGCCACGTGATCAGTGCATGATATCCACGTGATCAGTGCATGACAGCCACGTGATCAGTGCATGATAGCCACGTGATCAGTGCATGATCAGTCACGTGATACATGTGTGATCAGCCACGTGATCAGTGCATGATGAGCCACGTGATCAGTGCATGATCAATTACGTGATCAGTGCATGATCAGTCACGTGACCAGTACATGGTTGCTACGTGATCGTGCATGATCAGCCACGTGAGCAGAGCATGATAGCCACGTGATCAGTGCATGATCAGTCACGTGATCAGTACATGATCAGTCACGTGAACAGTGCATGATCATTTACGTGATCTGTGCATGATCAGTCACGTGACCAGTATATGGTAGCTACGTGATCATTCCATGACGAGCCACGTGAGCAGTGCATGATAGCCACGTGATGTGTGCATGAGTTACGTGAGCAGAGTATGATCAGCCACGTGATCAGTGCATGAGTGCCACGTGATCAGTGCATGATATGTCACGTGACAGGTGTGTGATCAGCCACGTGAACAGTGCATGTTCAGCCACGTGATCAGTGCATGATAGCCACGTGATCAGTGCATGATCAGTTACGTGAGCAGTGTATGATCAGCCACGTGATCAGTGCATGGTCAGACACGTGAACAGTGTATGATCAGCCACGTGATCAGTGCATGATATCCAAGTGATCAGTGCATGATCATCACGTGATCAGTGTATGATCAGCCACGTGAACAGTGCATGCTCAGTCACGTGATCTGGGCCTGCTGAGCTGCGTGATTACTGTCTGCTCATCTGCTTGACAATTGCCAGCTGAGCTGCACGATTCCTGCCTGTCATCTGCTTGACAATTGCCAGCTGTGCTGCGTAATTCCTGCCTGCTCAGCTGCTTGATTATTGCCAGCTGAGCAGCATGATTCCTCACACCTGAGTTCCATGATTATTGCCTGCTGACTGTTTGATTCGTGCCTAC
The DNA here is from genome assembly GCF_032452875.1 of Bos javanicus. Classification (NCBI taxonomy): domain Eukaryota; kingdom Metazoa; phylum Chordata; class Mammalia; order Artiodactyla; family Bovidae; genus Bos; species Bos javanicus. The sequence continues at coordinate 21,882 of NW_026894104.1, read as the reverse complement.
TCAGCTCTTTGTTTATTGCCTCCAGAGGCACATGATCAGTGTATGATAGCAAACATGATCAGCGCATGATCAGTCACATGATCAGCGCCATTAAGTCACGTGATCACTACATGATAGTCATGTGATCAGTCCATGCTCAGTCACGGTATCAGTGCATGATCAGCCACGTGATCAGTGCATGATCTGTCACAAGATTAGTGTATGATCATCCACGTGATCAGTGCATGGGCAGTCATGTGATCAGTGCATGATATAGACGTGATCAGTGCATGATCAGTCTCGTGATCAGTGCATGATAGCCACGTGATCAGTGCATGATCAGTCACCTGATGGGTGTATGATCATTCACGTGACCTGTACATGGTAGCTACATGATCATTGCATGATCAGCCACGTGAGTAGTGCATGATAGCCACGTGATCACTGCATGATCAGTCACGTGATCAGTGCATGATCAGTCATGTGACCAGTACATGGTAGCTGCGTGATCATGCATGATCAGCCACGTGAGCAGTGCATGATAGCCACGTGATCAGTGCATGATCAGACACGTGATCAGTGCATGATCAGTCACGTGATCAGTGCATGATCAGCCACGTGATCAGTGCATGATCAGGCACGTGATCAGTGCATGTCAGCCACGTGATCAGTGCATGATAGCCACGTGATCAGTGCATGATCAGTCACGTGATCAGTGCATGATCAGTTACGTGATCAGTGTATGATCAGCCACGTGATCAGTGCATGATCAGCCATGATCAGTGCATGATCAATTACGTGATCAGTGCATGATCAGTCACGTGACCAGTACATGGTAGCTACGTGATCATTGCATGATCAGCCACGTGATCAGTGCATGATAGCCACGTGATCAGTGCATGATAGCCACGTGATCAGTGCATGATCAGTCATGTGATACGTGTGATCAGCCACGTGATCAGTGCATGATATCCACGTGATCAGTGCATGACAGCCACGTGATCAGTGCATGAGAGCCACGTGATCAGTGCATGATCAGTCACGTGATACATGTGTGATCAGCCACGTGATCAGTGCATGATGAGCCACGTGATCAGTGCATGATCAATTACGTGATCAGTGCATGATCAGTCACGTGACCAGTACATGGTTGCTACGTGATCGTGCATGATCAGCCACGTGAGCAGTGCATGATAGCCACGTGATCAGTGCATGATCAGTCACGTGATCAGTACATGATCAGTCACGTGAACAGTGCATGATCATTTACGTGATCTTTGCATGATCAGTCACGTGACCAGTATATGGTTGCTACGTGATCATTCCATGACAGCCACGTGAGCAGTGCATGATAGCCACGTGATGTGTGCATGAGTTACGTGAGCAGAGTATGATCAGCCACGTGATCAGTGCATGAGTGCCACGTGATCAGTGCATGATATGTCACGTGACAGGTGTGTGATCAGCCACGTGAACAGTGCATGTTCAGCCACGTGATCAGTGCATGATAGCCACGTGATCAGTGCATGATCAGTTACGTGAGCAGTGTATGATCAGCCACGTGATCAGTGCATGGTCAGACACGTGAACAGTGTATGATCAGCCACGTGATCAGTGCATGATATCCAAGTGATCAGTGCATGATCATCACGTGATCAGTGTATGATCAGCCACGTGAACAGTGCATGCTCAGTCACGTGATCTGGGCCTGCTGAGCTGCGTGATTACTGTCTGCTCATCTGCTTGACAATTGCCAGCTGAGCTGCACGATTCCTGCCTGTCATCTGCTTGACAATTGCCAGCTGTGCTGCGTAATTCCTGCCTGCTCAGCTGCTTGATTATTGCCAGCTGAGCAGCATGATTCCTCACACCTGAGTTCCATGATTATTGCCTGCTGACTGTTTGATTCGTGCCTACTCAGCTCTTTGTTTATTGCCTCCAGAGGCACATGATCAGTGTATGATAGCAAACATGATCAGCGCATGATCAGTCACATGATCAGCGCCATTAAGTCACGTGATCACTACATGATAGTCATGTGATCAGTCCATGCTCAGTCACGGTATCAGTGCATGATCAGCCACGTGATCAGTGCATGATCTGTCACAAGATTAGTGTATGATCATCCACGTGATCAGTGCATGGGCAGTCATGTGATCAGTGCATGATATAGACGTGATCAGTGCATGATCAGTCTCGTGATCAGTGCATGATAGCCACGTGATCAGTGCATGATCAGTCACCTGATGGGTGTATGATCATTCACGTGACCTGTACATGGTAGCTACATGATCATTGCATGATCAGCCACGTGATCAGTGCATGATAGCCACGTGATCAGTGCATGATCAGTCACGTGATCAGTGCATGATCAGTCGTGATCAGTGCATGATAGCCACGTGATCAGTGCATGATCAGTCACGTGATCAGTGCATGATCATTCACGTGATCAGTGCATGATCATGATCAGTGCATGATCAGCCACGTGATCAGTGCATGATAGCCACGTGATCAGTGCATGATCAGTCACGTGATCAGTGCATGATCAGTCACGTGATCAGTGCATGATAGCACGTGATCATGCATGATCAGCCACGTGATCAGTGCATGATAGCCACGTGATCAGTGCATGATCAGTCACGTGATCAGTGCATGATCAGTCACGTGATCAGTGCATGATCAGCCACGTGATCAGTGCATGATCAGTCACGTGATCAGTGCATGATCAGCCACGTGATCAGTGCATGATCAGGCACGTGATCAGTGCATGATCAGCCACGTGATCAGTGCATGATAGCCACGTGATCAGTGCATGATCAGTCACGTGATCAGTGCATGATCAGTCGTGATCAGTGCATGATCAGCCACGTGATCAGTGCATGATCAGCCACGTGATCAGTGCATGATCAATTACGTGATCAGTGCATGATCAGTCACGTGACAGTACATGGTAGCTACGTGATCAGTGCATGATCAGCCACGTGATCAGTGCATGATAGCCACGTGATCAGTGCATGATAGCCACGTGATCAGTGCATGATCAGTCATGTGATACGTGTGTGATCAGCCACGTGATCAGTGCATGATATCCACGTGATCAGTGCATGACAGCCACGTGATCAGTGCATGAGAGCCACGTGATCAGTGCATGATCAGTCACGTGATACATGTGTGATCAGCCACGTGATCAGTGCATGATGAGCCACGTGATCAGTGCATGATCAATTACGTGATCAGTGCATGATCAGTCACGTGACCAGTACATGGTTGCTACGTGATCGTGCATGATCAGCCACGTGAGCAGTGCATGATAGCCACGTGATCAGTGCATGATCAGTCACGTGATCAGTACATGATCAGTCACGTGAACAGTGCATGATCATTTACGTGATTGCATGATCAGTCACGTGACCAGTATATGGTAGCTACGTGATCATTCCATGACGAGCCACGTGAGCAGTGCATGATAGCCACGTGATGTGTGCATGAGTTACGTGAGCAGTGTATGATCAGCCACGTGATCAGTGCATGAGTGCCACGTGATCAGTGCATGATATGTCACGTGACAGGTGTGTGATCAGCCACGTGAACAGTGCATGTTCAGCCACGTGATCAGTGCATGATAGCCACGTGATCAGTGCATGATCAGTTACGTGAGCAGTGTATGATCAGCCACGTGATCAGTGCATGGTCAGACACGTGAACAGTGTATGATCAGCCACGTGATCAGTGCATGATATCCAAGTGATCAGTGCATGATCATCACGTGATCAGTGTATGATCAGCCACGTGAACAGTGCATGCTCAGTCACGTGATCTGGGCCTGCTGAGCTGCGTGATTACTGTCTGCTCATCTGCTTGACAATTGCCAGCTGAGCTGCACGATTCCTGCCTGTCATCTGCTTGACAATTGCCAGCTGTGCTGCGTAATTCCTGCCTGCTCAGCTGCTTGATTATTGCCAGCTGAGCAGCATGATTCCTCACACCTGAGTTCCATGATTATTGCCTGCTGACTGTTTGATTCGTGCCTACTCAGCTCTTTGTTTATTGCCTCCAGAGGCACATGATCAGTGTATGATAGCAAACATGATCAGCGCATGATCAGTCACATGATCAGCGCCATTAAGTCACGTGATCACTACATGATAGTCATGTGATCAGTCCATGCTCAGTCACGGTATCAGTGCATGATCAGCCACGTGATCAGTGCATGATCTGTCACAAGATTAGTGTATGATCATCCACGTGATCAGTGCATGGGCAGTCATGTGATCAGTGCATGATATAGACGTGATCAGTGCATGATCAGTCTCGTGATCAGTGCATGATAGCCACGTGATCAGTGCATGATCAGTCACCTGATGGGTGTATGATCATTCACGTGACCTGTACATGGTAGCTACATGATCATTGCATGATCAGCCACGTGAGTAGTCATGATAGCCACGTGATCACTGCATGATCAGTCACGTGATCAGTGCATGATCAGTCATGTGACCAGTACATGGTAGCTGCGTGATCATGGCATGATCAGCCACGTGAGCAGTGCATGATAGCCACGTGATCAGTGCATGATCAGACACGTGATCAGTGCATGATCAGTCACGTGATCAGTGCATGATCAGCCACGTGATCAGTGCATGATCAGGCACGTGATCAGTGTATGATCAGCCACGTGATCAGTGCATGATAGCCACGTGATCAGTGCATGATCAGTCACGTGATCAGTGCATGATCAGTTATGTGATCAGTGCATGATCAGCCACGTGATCAGTGCATGATCAGCCACATGATCAGTGCATGATCAATTACGTGATCAGTGCATGATCAGTCACGTGACCAGTACATGGTAGCTACGTGATCATTGCATGATCAGCCACGTGATCAGTGCATGATAGCCACGTGATCAGTGCATGATAGCCACGTGATCAGTGCATGATCAGTCATGTGATACGTGTGTGATCAGCCACGTGATCAGTGCATGATATCCACGTGATCAGTGCATGACAGCCACGTGATCAGTGCATGAGAGCCACGTGATCAGTGCATGATCAGTCACGTGATACATGTGTGATCAGCCACGTGATCAGTGCATGATGAGCCACGTGATCAGTGCAGGATCAATTACGTGATCAGTGCATGATCAGTCACGTGACCAGTACATGGTTGCTACGTGATCGTTGCATGATCAGCCACGTGAGCAGTGCATGATAGCCACGTGATCAGTGCATGATCAGTCACGTGATCAGTACATGATCAGTCACGTGAACAGTGCATGATCATTTACGTGATCTTTGCATGATCAGTCACGTGACCAGTATATGGTTGCTACGTGATCATTCCATGACGAGCCACGTGAGCAGTGCATGATAGCCACGTGATGTGTGCATGAGTTACGTGAGCAGAGTATGATCAGCCACGTGATCAGTGCATGAGTGCCACGTGATCAGTGCATGATATGTCACGTGACAGGTGTGTGATCAGCCACGTGAACAGTGCATGTTCAGCCACGTGATCAGTGCATGATAGCCACGTGATCAGTGCATGATCAGTTACGTGAGCAGTGTATGATCAGCCACGTGATCAGTGCATGGTCAGACACGTGAACAGTGTATGATCAGCCACGTGATCAGTGCATGATATCCAAGTGATCAGTGCATGATCATCACGTGATCAGTGTATGATCAGCCACGTGAACAGTGCATGCTCAGTCACGTGATCTGGGCCTGCTGAGCTGCGTGATTACTGTCTGCTCATCTGCTTGACAATTGCCAGCTGAGCTGCACGATTCCTGCCTGTCATCTGCTTGACAATTGCCAGCTGTGCTGCGTAATTCCTGCCTGCTCAGCTGCTTGATTATTGCCAGCTGAGCAGCATGATTCCTCACACCTGAGTTCCATGATTATTGCCTGCTGACTGTTTGATTCGTGCCTACTCAGCTCTTTGTTTATTGCCTCCAGAGGCACATGATCAGTGTATGATAGCAAACATGATCAGCGCATGATCAGTCACATGATCAGCGCCATTAAGTCACGTGATCACTACATGATAGTCATGTGATCAGTCCATGCTCAGTCACGGTATCAGTGCATGATCAGCCACGTGATCAGTGCATGATCTGTCACATGATTAGTGTATGATCATCCACGTGATCAGTGCATGGGCAGTCATGTGATCAGTGCATGATATAGACGTGATCAGTGCATGATCAGTCTCGTGATCAGTGCATGATAGCCACGTGATCAGTGCATGATCAGTCACCTGATGGGTGTATGATCATTCACGTGACCTGTACATGGTAGCTACATGATCATTGCATGATCAGCCACGTGATCAGTGCATGATCAGTCACGTGATCAGTGCATGATCATCACGTGATCAGTGCATGATCAGTCACGTGATCAGTGCATGATCAGCCACGTGATCAGTGCATGATCAGTCACGTGATCAGTGCATGATCAGTCACGTGATCAGTGCATGATAGCACGTGATCAGTGCATGATCAGCCACGTGATCAGTGCATGATAGCCACGTGATCAGTGCATGATCAGTCACGTGATCAGTGCATGATCAGTCACGTGATCAGTGCATGATAGCACGTGATCATGCATGATCAGCCACGTGATCAGTGCATGATAGCCACGTGATCAGTGCATGATCAGTCACGTGATCAGTGCATGATCAGTCACGTGATCAGTGCATGATCAGCCACGTGATCAGTGCATGATCAGTCACGTGATCAGTGCATGATCAGCCACGTGATCAGTGCATGATCAGGCACGTGATCAGTGCATGATCAGCCACGTGATCAGTGCATGATAGCCACGTGATCAGTGCATGATCAGTCACGTGATCAGTGCATGATCAGTCACGTGATCAGTGCATGATCAGCCACGTGATCAGTGCATGATCAGCCACGTGATCAGTGCATGATCAATTACGTGATCAGTGCATGATCAGTCACGTGACAGTGCATGGTAGCTACGTGATCATTGCATGATCAGCCACGTGATCAGTGCATGATAGCCACGTGATCAGTGCATGATAGCCACGTGATCAGTGCATGATCAGTCATGTGATACGTGTGTGATCAGCCACGTGATCAGTGCATGATATCCACGTGATCAGTGCATGACAGCCACGTGATCAGTGCATGAGAGCCAGGATCAGTGCATGATCAGTCACGTGATACATGTGTGATCAGCCACGTGATCAGTGCATGATGAGCCACGTGATCAGTGCATGATCAATTACGTGATCAGTGCATGATCAGTCACGTGACCAGTACATGGTTGCTACGTGATCGTTGCATGATCAGCCACGTGAGCAGAGCATGATAGCCACGTGATCAGTGCATGATCAGTCACGTGATCAGTACATGATCAGTCACGTGAACAGTGCATGATCATTTACGTGATCTTTGCATGATCAGTCACGTGACCAGTATATGGTTGCTACGTGATCATTCCATGACGAGCCACGTGAGCAGTGCATGATAGCCACGTGATGTGTGCATGAGTTACGTGAGCAGAGTATGATCAGCCACGTGATCAGTGCATGAGTGCCACGTGATCAGTGCATGATATGTCACGTGACAGGTGTGTGATCAGCCACGTGAACAGTGCATGTTCAGCCACGTGATCAGTGCATGATAGCCACGTGATCAGTGCATGATCAGTTACGTGAGCAGTGTATGATCAGCCACGTGATCAGTGCATGGTCAGACACGTGAACAGTGTATGATCAGCCACGTGATCAGTGCATGATATCCAAGTGATCAGTGCATGATCATCACGTGATCAGTGTATGATCAGCCACGTGAACAGTGCATGCTCAGTCACGTGATCTGGGCCTGCTGAGCTGCGTGATTACTGTCTGCTCATCTGCTTGACAATTGCCAGCTGAGCTGCACGATTCCTGCCTGTCATCTGCTTGACAATTGCCAGCTGTGCTGCGTAATTCCTGCCTGCTCAGCTGCTTGATTATTGCCAGCTGAGCAGCATGATTCCTCACACCTGAGTTCCATGATTATTGCCTGCTGACTGTTTGATTCGTGCCTACTCAGCTCTTTGTTTATTGCCTCCAGAGGCACATGATCAGTGTATGATAGCAAACATGATCAGCGCATGATCAGTCACATGATCAGCGCCATTAAGTCACGTGATCACTACATGATAGTCATGTGATCAGTCCATGCTCAGTCACGGTATCAGTGCATGATCAGCCACGTGATCAGTGCATGATCTGTCACAAGATTAGTGTATGATCATCCACGTGATCAGTGCATGGGCAGTCATGTGATCAGTGCATGATATAGACGTGATCAGTGCATGATCAGTCTCGTGATCAGTGCATGATAGCCACGTGATCAGTGCATGATCAGTCACCTGATGGGTGTATGATCATTCACGTGACCTGTACATGGTAGCTACATGATCATTGCATGATCAGCCACGTGAGTAGTGCATGATAGCCACGTGATCAGTGCATGATCAGTCACGTGATCAGTGCATGATCAGTCATGTGACCAGTACATGGTAGCTGCGTGATCATGCATGATCAGCCACGTGAGCAGTGCATGATAGCCACGTGATCAGTGCATGATCAGACACGTGATCAGTGCATGATCAGTCACGTGATCAGTGCATGATCAGCCACGTGATCAGTGCATGACCAGGCACGTGATCAGTGTATGTCAGCCACGTGATCAGTGCATGATAGCCACGTGATCAGTGCATGATCAGTCACGTGATCAGTGCATGATCAGTCACGTGATCAGTGTATGATCAGCCACGTGATCAGTGCATGATCAGCCACATGATCAGTGCATGATCAATTACGTGATCAGTGCATGATCAGTCACGTGACCAGTACATGGTAGCTACGTGATCATTGCATGATCAGCCACGTGATCAGTGCATGATAGCCACGTGATCAGTGCATGATAGCCACGTGATCAGTGCATGATCAGTCACGTGATACGTGTGTGATCAGCCACGTGATCAGTGCATGATATCCACGTGATCAGTGCATGACAGCCACGTGATCAGTGCATGAGAGCCACGTGATCAGTGCATGATCAGTCACGTGATACATGTGTGATCAGCCACGTGATCAGTGCATGATGAGCCACGTGATCAGTGCATGATCAATTACGTGATCAGTGCATGATCAGTCACGTGACCAGTACATGGTTGCTACGTGATCGTTGCATGATCAGCCACGTGAGCAGTGCATGATAGCCACGTGATCAGTGCATGATCAGTCACGTGATCAGTACATGATCAGTCACGTGAACAGTGCATGATCATTTACGTGATCTTTGCATGATCAGTCACGTTACCAGTATATGGTTGCTACGTGATCATTCCATGACGCAGCCACGTGAGCAGTGCATGATAGCCACGTGATGTGTGCATGAGTTACGTGAGCAGAGTATGATCAGCCACGTGATCAGTGCATGAGTGCCACGTGATCAGTGCATGATATGTCACGTGACAGGTGTGTGATCAGCCACGTGAACAGTGCATGTTCAGCCACGTGATCAGTGCATGATAGCCACGTGATCAGTGTATGATCAGCCACGTGATCAGTGCATGGTCAGACACGTGAACAGTGTATGATCAGCCACGTGATCAGTGCATGATATCCAAGTGATCAGTGCATGATCATCACGTGATCAGTGTATGATCAGCCACGTGAACAGTGCATGCTCAGTCACGTGATCTGGGCCTGCTGAGCTGCGTGATTACTGTCTGCTCATCTGCTTGACAATTGCCAGCTGAGCTGCACGATTCCTGCCTGTCATCTGCTTGACAATTGCCAGCTGTGCTGCGTAATTCCTGCCTGCTCAGCTGCTTGATTATTGCCAGCTGAGCAGCATGATTCCTCACACCTGAGTTCCATGATTATTGCCTGCTGACTGTTTGATTCGTGCCTACTCAGCTCTTTGTTTATTGCCTCCAGAGGCACATGATCAGTGTATGATAGCAAACATGATCAGCGCATGATCAGTCACATGATCAGCGCCATTAAGTCACGTGATCACTACATGATAGTCATGTGATCAGTCCATGCTCAGTCACGGTATCAGTGCATGATCAGCCACGTGATCAGTGCATGATCTGTCACAAGATTAGTGTATGATCATCCACGTGATCAGTGCATGATCAGTCATGTGATCAGTGCATGATAGCCACGTGATCAGTGCATGATCAGTCACCTGATGGGTGTATGATCATTCACGTGACCAGTACATGGTAGCTACATGATCATTGCATGATCAGCCACGTGAGTAGTGCATGATAGCCACGTGATCAGTGCATGATCAGTCACGTGATCAGTGCATGATCAGTCATGTGACCAGTACATGGTAGCTGCGTGATCATGCATGATCAGCCACGTGAGCAGTGCATGATAGCCACGTGATCAGTGCATGATCAGACACGTGATCAGTGCATGATCAGCCACGTGATCAGTGCATGATCAGTCACGTGATCAGTGCATGATCAGCCACGTGATCAGTGCATGGCAGTCACGTGATCAGTGCATGATAGCCACGTGATCAGTGCATGATCAGTCACGTGATCAGTGCATGATCAGTCACGTGATCAGTGCATGATCAGCCACGTGATCAGTGCATGATCAGCCACATGATCAGTGCATGATCAATTACGTGATCAGTGCATGATCAGTCACGTGACCAGTACATGGTAGCTACGTGATCATTGCATGATCAGCCACGTGATCAGTGCATGATAGCCACGTGATCAGTGCATGATAGCCACGTGATCAGTGCATGATCAGTCATGTGATACGTGTGTGATCAGCCACGTGATCAGTGCATGATATCCACGTGATCAGTGCATGACAGCCACGTGATCAGTGCATGAGAGCCACGGATCAGTGCATGATCAGTCACGTGATACATGTGTGATCAGCCACGTGATCAGTGCATGATGAGCCACGTGATCAGTGCATGATCAATTACGTGATCAGTGCATGATCAGTCACGTGACCAGTACATGGTTGCTACGTGATCTGCATGATCAGCCACGTGAGCAGTGCATGATAGCCACGTGATCAGTGCATGATCAGTCACGTGATCAGTGCATGATCAGTCACGTGAACAGTGCATGATCATTTACGTGATCAGTGCATGATCAGTCACGTGACCAGTATATGGTTGCTACGTGATCATTCCATGACAGCCACGTGAGCAGTGCATGATAGCCACGTGATGTGTGCATGAGCGTGAGCAGAGTATGATCAGCCACGTGATCAGTGCATGAGTGCCACGTGATCAGTGCATGATAGTCACGTGACAGTGTGATCAGCCACGTGATCAGTGCATGATCAGCCACGTGATCAGTGCATGATAGCCACGTGATCAGTGCATGATCAGTCACGTGATCAGTGCATGATCAGCCACGTGATCAGTGCATGATCAGCCACGTGATCAGTGCATGATCAGCCACGTGATCAGTGCATGATAGCCACGTGATCAGTGCATGATCAGTCACGTGATCAGTGTATGATCAGCCACGTGATCAGTGCATGATATCCAAGTGATCAGTGCATGATCATCACGTGATCAGTGTATGATCAGCCACGTGAACAGTGCATGCTCAGTCACGTGATCTGGGCCTGCTGAGCTGCGTGATTACTGTCTGCTCATCTGCTTGACAATTGCCAGCTGAGCTGCACGATTCCTGCCTGTCATCTGCTTGACAATTGCCAGCTGTGCTGCGAATTCCTGCCTGCTCAGCTGCTTGATTATTGCCAGCTGAGCAGCATGATTCCTCACACCTGAGTTCCATGATTATTGCCTGCTGACTGTTTGATTCGTGCCTACTCAGCTCTTTGTTTATTGCCTCCAGAGGCACATGATCAGTGTATGATAGCAAACATGATCAGCGCATGATCAGTCACATGATCAGCGCCATTAAGTCACGTGATCACTACATGATAGTCATGTGATCAGTCCATGCTCAGTCACGGTATCAGTGCATGATCAGCCACGTGATCAGTGCATGATCTGTCACAAGATTAGTGTATGATCATCCACGTGATCAGTGCATGGCAGTCATGTGATCAGTGCATGATATAGACGTGATCAGTGCATGATCAGTCACGTGATCAGTGCATGATAGCCACGTGATCAGTGCATGATCAGTCACCTGATGGGTATGATCATTCACGTGACCTGTACATGGTAGCTACATGATCATTGCATGATCAGCCACGTGAGTAGTGCATGATAGCCACGTGATCAGTGCATGATCAGTCACGTGATCAGTGCATGATCAGTCACGTGACCAGTACATGGTAGCTGCGTGATCATGCATGATCAGCCACGTGAGCAGTGCATGATAGCCACGTGATCAGTGCATGATCAGTCACGTGATCAGTGCATGATCAGTCACGTGATCAGTGCATGATCAGGCACGTGATCAGTGTATGTCAGCCACGTGATCAGTGCATGATAGCCACGTGATCAGTGCATGATCAGTCACGTGATCAGTGCATGATCAGTCATGTGATCAGTGCATGATCAGCCACGTGATCAGTGCATGATCAGCCACATGATCAGTGCATGATCAATTACGTGATCAGTGCATGATCAGTCACGTGACCAGTACATGGTAGCTACGTGATCATTGCATGATCAGCCACGTGATCAGTGCATGATAGCCACGTGATCAGTGCATGATCAGTCATGTGATACGTGTGTGATCAGCCACGTGATCAGTGCATGATATCCACGTGATCAGTGCATGACAGCCACGTGATCAGTGCATGAGAGCCACGTGATCAGTGCATGATCAGTCACGTGATACATGTGTGATCAGCCACGTGATCAGTGCATGATGAGCCACGTGATCAGTGCATGATCAATTACGCGATCAGTGCATGATCAGTCACGTGACCAGTACATGGTTGCTACGTGATCGTTGCATGATCAGCCACGTGAGCAGTGCATGATAGCCACGTGATCAGTGCATGATCAGTCACGTGATCAGTGCATGATCAGTCACGTGAACAGTGCATGATCATTTACGTGATCTTGCATGATCAGTCACGTGATCAGTATATGGTTGCTACGTGATCATTCCATGACGAGCCACGTGAGCAGTGCATGATAGCCACGTGATGTGTGCATGAGTTACGTGAGCAGAGTATGATCAGCCACGTGATCAGTGCATGAGTGCCACGTGATCAGTGCATGATATGTCACGTGACAGGTGTGTGATCAGCCACGTGAACAGTGCATGTTCAGCCACGTGATCAGTGCATGATAGCCACGTGATCAGTGCATGATCAGTTACGTGAGCAGTGTATGATCAGCCACGTGATCAGTGCATGGTCAGACACGTGAACAGTGTATGATCAGCCACGTGATCAGTGCATGATATCCAAGTGATCAGTGCATGATCATCACGTGATCAGTGTATGATCAGCCACGTGAACAGTGCATGCTCAGTCACGTGATCTGGGCCTGCTGAGCTGCGTGATTACTGTCTGCTCATCTGCTTGACAATTGCCAGCTGAGCTGCACGATTCCTGCCTGTCATCTGCTTGACAATTGCCAGCTGTGCTGCATAATTCCTGCCTGCTCAGCTGCTTGATTATTGCCAGCTGAGCAGCATGATTCCTCACACCTGAGTTCCATGATTATTGCCTGCTGACTGTTTGATTCGTGCCTACTCAGCTCTTTGTTTATTGCCTCCAGAGGCACATGATCAGTGTATGATAGCAAACATGATCAGCGCATGATCAGTCACATGATCAGCGCCATTAAGTCACGTGATCACTACATGATAGTCATGTGATCAGTCCATGCTCAGTCACTGTATCAGTGCATGATCAGCCACGTGATCAGTGCATGATAGTCATGTGATCAGTGCATGATATAGACGTGATCAGTGCATGATCAGTCACGTGATCAGTGCATGATAGCCACGTGATCAGTGCATGATCAGTCACCTGATGGGTGTATGATCATTCACGTGACCTGTACATGGTAGCTACATGATCATTGCATGATCAGCCACGTGAGTAGTGCATGATAGCCACGTGATCAGTGCATGATCAGTCACGTGATCAGTGCATGATCAGTCATGTGACCAGTACATGGTAGCTGCGTGATCATGCATGATCAGCCACGTGAGCAGTGCATGATAGCCACGTGATCAGTGCATGATCAGACACGAGATCAGTGCATGATCAGTCACGTGATCAGTGCATGATCAGCCACGTGATCAGTGCATGACCAGGCACGTGATCAGTGTATGTCAGCCAAGTGATCAGTGCATGATAGCCACGTGATCAGTGCATGATCAGTCACGTGATCAGTGCATGATCAGTCATGTGATCAGTGTATGATCAGCCACGTGATCAGTGCATGATCAGCCACATGATCAGTGCATGATCAATTACGTGATCAGTGCATGATCAGTCACGTGACCAGTACATGGTAGCTACGTGATCATTGCATGATCAGCCACGTGATCAGTGCATGATAGCCACGTGATCAGTGCATGATAGCCACGTGATCAGTGCATGATCAGTCATGTGATACGTGTGTGATCAGCCACGTGATCAGTGCATGATATCCACGTGATCAGTGCATGACAGCCACGTGATCAGTGCATGAGAGCCACGTGATCAGTGCATGATCAGTCACGTGATACATGTGTGATCAGCCACGTGATCAGTGCATGATGAGCCACGTGATCAGTGCATGATCAATTACGTGATCAGTGCATGATCAGTCACGTGACCAGTACATGGTTGCTACGTGATCGTTGCATGATCAGCCACGTGAGCAGTGCATGATAGCCACGTGATCAGTGCATGATCAGTCACGTGATCAGTACATGATCAGTCACGTGAACAGTGCATGATCATTTACGTGATCAGTGCATGATCAGTCACGTGACCAGTATATGGTTGCTACGTGATCATTCCATGACAGCCACGTGAGCAGTGCATGATAGCCACGTGATGTGTGCATGAGTTACGTGAGCAGTGTATGATCAGCCACGTGATCAGTGCATGAGTGCCACGTGATCAGTGCATGATATGTCACGTGATCAGTGTGATCAGCCACGTGAACAGTGCATGATCAGCCACGTGATCAGTGCATGATAGCCACGTGATCAGTGCATGATCAGTCACGTGATCAGTGTATGATCAGCCACGTGAACAGTGCATGCTCAGTCACGTGATCTGGGCCTGCTGAGCTGCGTGATTACTGTCTGCTCATCTGCTTGACAATTGCCAGCTGAGCTGCACGATTCCTGCCTGTCATCTGCTTGACAATTGCCAGCTGTGCTGCGTAATTCCTGCCTGCTCAGCTGCTTGATTATTGCCAGCTGAGCAGCATGATTCCTCACACCTGAGTTCCATGATTATTGCCTGCTGACTGTTTGATTCGTGCCTACTCAGCTCTTTGTTTATTGCCTCCAGAGGCACATGATCAGTGTATGATAGCAAACATGATCAGCGCATGATCAGTCACATGATCAGCGCCATTAAGTCACGTGATCACTACATGATAGTCATGTGATCAGTCCATGCTCAGTCACGGTATCAGTGCATGATCAGCCACGTGATCAGTGCATGATCTGTCACAAGATTAGTGTATGATCATCCACGTGATCAGTGCACGGGCAGTCATGTGATCAGTGCATGATATAGACGTGATCAGTGCATGATCAGTCACCTGATGGGTGTATGATCATTCACGTGACTGTACATGGTAGCTACATGATCATTGCATGATCAGCCACGTAGTTCATGATAGCCACGTGATCAGTGCATGATCAGTCACGTGATCAGTGCATGATCAGTCATGACCAGTACATGGTAGCTGCGTGATCATGGCATGATCAGCCACGTGAGCAGTGCATGATAGCCACGTGATCAGTGCATGATCAGACACGTGATCAGTGCATGATCAGTCACGTGATCAGTGCATGACCAGGCACGTGATCAGTGTCATGTCAGCCACGTGATCAGTGCATGATAGCCACGTGATCAGTGCATGATCAGTCACGTGATCAGTGCATGATCAGTGTGATCAGTGCATGATCAGCCACGTGATCAGTGCATGATCAGCCACATGATCAGTGCATGATCAATTACGTGATCAGTGCATGATCAGTCACGTGACCAGTACATGGTAGCTACGTGATCAGTGCATGATCAGCCACGTGATCAGTGCATGATAGCCACGTGATCAGTGCATGATCAGTCATGTGATACGTGTGTGATCAGCCACGTGATCAGTGCATGATATCCACGTGATCAGTGCATGACAGCCACGTGATCAGTGCATGAGAGCCACGTGATCAGTGCATGATCAGTCACGTGATACATGTGTGATCAGCCACGTGATCAGTGCATGATGAGCCACGTGATCAGTGCATGATCAATTACGTGATCAGTGCATGATCAGTCACGTGACCAGTACATGGTTGCTACGTGATCGTGCATGATCAGCCACGTGAGCAGTGCATGATAGCCACGTGATCAGTGCATGATCAGTCACGTGATCAGTACATGATCAGTCACGTGAACAGTGCATGATCATTTACGTGATCTTGCATGATCAGTCACGTACCAGTATATGGTTGCTACGTGATCATTCCATGACAGCCACGTGAGCAGTGCATGATAGCCACGTGATGTGTGCATGAGTTACGTGAGCAGAGTATGATCAGCCACGTGATCAGTGCATGAGTGCCACGTGATCAGTGCATGATATGTCACGTGACAGGTGTGTGATCAGCCACGTGAACAGTGCATGTTCAGCCACGTGATCAGTGCATGATAGCCACGTGATCAGTGCATGATCAGTTACGTGAGCAGTGTATGATCAGCCACGTGATCAGTGCATGGTCAGACACGTGAACAGTGTATGATCAGCCACGTGATCAGTGCATGATATCCAAGTGATCAGTGCATGATCATCACGCGATCAGTGTATGATCAGCCACGTGAACAGTGCATGCTCAGTCACGTGATCTGGCCTGCTGAGCTGCGTGATTACTGTCTGCTCATCTGCTTGACAATTGCCAGCTGAGCTGCACGATTCCTGCCTGTCATCTGCTTGACAATTGCCAGCTGTGCTGCGTAATTCCTGCCTGCTCAGCTGCTTGATTATTGCCAGCTGAGCAGCATGATTCCTCACACCTGAGTTCCATGATTATTGCCTGCTGACTGTTTGATTCGTGCCTACTCAGCTCTTTGTTTATTGCCTCCAGAGGCACATGATCAGTGTATGATAGCAAACATGATCAGCGCATGATCAGTCACATGATCAGCGCCATTAAGTCACGTGATCACTACATGATAGTCATGTGATCAGTCCATGCTCAGTCACGGTATCAGTGCATGATCAGCCACGTGATCAGTGCATGATCAGTCACAAGATTAGTGTATGATCATCCACGTGATCAGTGCATGGGCAGTCATGTGATCAGTGCATGATATAGACGTGATCAGTGCATGATCAGTCACGTGATCAGTGCATGATAGCCACGTGATCAGTGCATGATCAGTCACCTGATGGGTGTATGATCAGTCACGTGACCTGTACATGGTAGCTACATGATCATTGCATGATCAGCCACGTGAGTAGTGCATGATAGCCACGTGATCAGTGCATGATCAGTCACGTGATCAGTGCATGATCAGTCACGTGACCAGTACATGGTAGCTGCGTGATCATGCATGATCAGCCACGTGATCAGTGCATGATAGCCACGTGATCAGTGCATGATCAGACACGTGATCAGTGCATGATCAGTCACGTGATCAGTGCATGATCAGCCACGTGATCAGTGCATGATCAGGCACGTGATCAGTGTATGTCAGCCACGTGATCAGTGCATGATAGCCACGTGATCAGTGCATGATCAGTCACGTGATCAGTGCATGATCAGTCACGTGATCAGTGCATGATCAGTCACGTGACCAGTAGATAGCTACGTGATCAGTGCATGACAGCCACGTGATCAGTGCATGATAGCCACGTGATGTGTGCATGAGTTACGTGAGCAGTGTATGATCAGCCACGTGATCAGTGCATGAGTGCCACGTGATCAGTGCATGATAGTCACGTGACAGTGTGTGATCAGCCACGTGAATAGTGTGATCAGCCACGTGATCAGTGCATGATAGCCACGTGATCAGTGCATGATCAGCCACGTGATCAGTGCATGATCAGACACGTACAGTGCATGATCAGCCACGTGATCAGTGCATGATATCCACGTGATCAGTGCATGATCATCACGTGATCAGTGTATGATCAGCCACGTGAACAGTGCATGCTCAGTCACGTGATCTGGGCCTGCTGAGCTGCGTGATTACTGTCTGCTCATCTGCTTGACAATTGCCAGCTGAGCTGCACGATTCCTGCCTGTCATCTGCTTGACAATTGCCAGCTGTGCTGCGTAATTCCTGCCTGCTCAGCTGCTTGATTATTGCCAGCTGAGCAGCATGATTCCTCACACCTGAGTTCCATGATTATTGCCTGCTGACTGTTTGATTCGTGCCTACTCAGCTCTTTGTTTATTGCCTCCAGAGGCACATGATCAGTGTATGATAGCAAACATGATCAGCGCATGATCAGTCACATGATCAGCGCCATTAAGTCACGTGATCACTACATGATAGTCATGTGATCAGTCCATGCTCAGTCACGGTATCAGTGCATGATCAGCCACGTGATCAGTGCATGATCTGTCACAAGATTAGTGTATGATCATCCACGTGATCAGTGCATGGGCAGTCATGTGATCAGTGCATGATATAGACGTGATCAGTGCATGATCAGTCACGTGATCAGTGCATGATAGCCACGTGATCAGTGCATGATCAGTCACCTGATGGGTGTATGATCATTCACGTGACCTGTACATGGTAGCTACATGATCATTGCATGATCAGCCACGTGAGTAGTTCATGATAGCCACGTGATCACTGCATGATCAGTCACGTGATCAGTGCATGATCAGTCACGTGACCAGTACATGATAGCTGCGTGATCATGGCATGATCAGCCATGTGAGCAGTGCATGATAGCCACGTGATCAGTGCATGATCAGACACGTGATCAGTGCATGATCAGTCACGTGATCAGTGCATGATCAGCCACGTGATCAGTGCATGACCAGGCACGTGATCAGTGCATGTCAGCCACGTGATCAGTGCATGATAGCCACGTGATCAGTGCATGATCAGTCACGTGATCAGTGCATGATCAGTTATGTGATCAGTGCATGATCAGCCACGTGATCAGTGCATGATCAGCCACATGATCAGTGCATGATCAGTACGTGATCAGTGCATGATCAGTCACGTGACCAGTACATGATAGCTACGTGATCATTGCATGATCAGCCACGTGATCAGTGCATGATAGCCACGTGATCAGTGCATGATAGCCACGTGATCAGTGCATGATCAGTCATGTGATACGTGTGTGATCAGCCACGTGATCAGTGCATGATATCCACGTGATCAGTGCATGACAGCCACGTGATCAGTGCATGAGAGCCATGGGATCAGTGCATGATCAGTCACGTGATACATGTGTGATCAGCCACGTGATCAGTGCATGATGAGCCACGCGATCAGTGCATGATCAATTACGTGATCAGTGCATGATCAGTCACGTGAGCAGTACATGGTTGCTACGTGATCGTTGCATGATCAGCCACGTGAGCAGAGCATGATAGCCACGTGGTCAGTGCATGATCAGTCACGTGATCAGTACATGATCAGTCACGTGAACAGTGCATGATCATTTACGTGATCTTTGCATGATCAGTCACGTTACCAGTATATGGTTGCTACGTGATCATTCCATGACGAGCCACGTGAGCAGTGCATGATAGCCACATGTGCATGATGAGTTACGTGAGCAGAGTATGATCAGCCACGTGATCAGTGCATGAGTGCCACGTGATCAGTGCATGATATGTCACGTGACAGGTGTGTGATCAGCCACGTGAACAGTGCATGTTCAGCCACGTGATCAGTGCATGATAGCCACGTGATCAGTGCATGATCAGTTACGTGACAGTGCATGATCAGCCACGTGATCAGTGCATGATCAGACACGTGATCAGTGTATGATCAGCCACGTGATCAGTGCATGATATCCAAGTGATCAGTGCATGATCATCACGTGATCAGTGCATGATCAGCCACGTGAACAGTGCATGCTCAGTCACGTGATCTGGGCCTGCTGAGCTGCGTGATTACTGTCTGCTCATCTGCTTGACAATTGCCAGCTGAGCTGCACGATTCCTGCCTGTCATCTGCTTGACAATTGCCAGCTGTGCTGCGTAATTCCTGCCTGATCAGCTGCTTGATTATTGCCAGCTGATCAGCATGATTCCTCACACCTGAGTTCCATGATTATTGCCTGCTGACTGTTTGATTCGTGCCTACTCAGCTCTTTGTTTATTGCCTCCAGAGGCACATGATCAGTGTATGATAGCAAACATGATCAGCGCATGATCAGTCACATGATCAGCGCCATTAAGTCACGTGATCACATGATAGTCATGTGATCAGTCCATGCTCAGTCACGGTATCAGTGCATGATCAGCCACGTGATCAGTGCATGATCTGTCACAAGATTAGTGTGCGATCATCCACGTGATCAGTGCATGGGCAGTCATGTGATCAGTGCATGATATAGACGTGAACAGTGCATGATCAGTCTCGTGATCAGTGCATGATAGCCACGTGATCAGTGCATGATCAGTCACCTGATGGGTGTATGATCATTCACGTGACCTGTACATGGTAGCTACATGATCATTGCATGATCAGCCACGTGATCAGTGCATGATAGCCACGTGATCAGTGCATGATCAGTCACGTGATCAGTGCATGATCAGTCATGTGACCAGTACATGGTAGCTGTGATCGCGGCATGATCAGCCACGTGAGCAGTGCATGATAGCCACGTGATCAGTGCATGATCAGTCACGTGATCAGTGCATGATCAGTCACGTGATCAGTGCATGATCAGCCACGTGATCAGTGCATGATCAGGCAATTTTGATCAGTGTATGTCAGCCAAGTGATCAGTGCATGATAGCCACGTGATCAGTGCATGATCAGCTCACGCGGATCATGCATGATCAATTACGTGATCAGTGTATGATCAGCCACGTGATCAGTGCATGAATGTCACATGATCAGCATGATCAGTCACGTGATCAGTGCATGATCAGTCACGTGATCAGTAAGCGCGTAGCCACGTGATCAGTGCATGATCAGCCACGTGATCAGTGCATGATCAGCCACGTGATCAGTGCATGATCAGCCACGTGATCAGTGCATGATCAGTCATGTGATACGTGTGTGATCAGCCACGTGATCAGTGCATGATATCCACGTGATCAGTGCATGACAGCCACGTGATCAGTGCATGAGAGCCACGTGATCAGTGGCATGATCAGTCACGTGATACATGTGTGATCAGCCACGTGATCAGTGCATGATGAGCCACGTGATCAGTGCAGGATCAATCACGTGATCAGTGCATGATCAGTCACGTGACCAGTACATGGTTGCTACGTGATCGTTGCATGATCAGCCACGTGAGCAGAGCATGATAGCCACGTGATCAGTGCATGATCAGTCACGTGATCAGTACATGATCAGTCACGTGAACAGTGCATGATCAGTTACGTGATCTGTGCATGATCAGTCACGTTACCAGTCATGTGGTTGCTACGTGATCATTCCAAGGACGAGCCACGTGATCAGTGCATGATCAGCCACGTGATCAGTGCATGAGTTAGCGTGATCAGTGCATGATCAGCCAATGATCAGTGCATGAGTGCCACGTGATCAGCAATACGTAACTGA